>NC_134269.1:49475075-49775075 GCF_031893055.1 Leptodactylus fuscus
TAGTTCTATTTTTTTTTAGGCCAATGCTGTCGGTTTCTCGGTATACTGTACACCCCTACCACACCGACTACTCCATCACCCCGCACCTCTTATAAGCCCTAGTTCTATAGGCAATGCTGTCGGTTCTCGGTATACTGTACACCCCTACCACACCGACTACTCCATCACCCCGCACCTCTTATAAGCCCTAGTTCTATAGGTAATGCTGTCGGTTCTCGGTATACTGTACACCCCTACCACACCGACTACTCCATCACCCCGCACCTCTTATAAGCCCTAGTTCTATAGGTAATGCTGTCGGTTCTCGGTATACTGTACACCCCTACCACACCGAGTAGCTCCATCACCCCGCACCTCTTATAAGCCCTAGTTCTATAGGCAATGCTGTCGGTTCTCGGTATACTGTACACCCCCACCACACCGAACAGCTCCATCACCCCGCACCTCTTATAAGCCCTAGTTCTATAGGTAATGCTGTCGGTTCTCGGTATACTGTACACCCCTACCACACCGAGTAGCTCCATCACCCCGCACCTCTTATAAGCCCTAGTTCTATAGGCAATGCTGTCGGTTCTCGGTATACTGTACACCCCTACCACACCGAGTAGCTCCATCACCCCGCACCTCTTATAAGCCCTAGTTCTATAGGTAATGCTGTCGGTTCTCGGTATACTGTACACCCCTACCACACCGAGTAGCTCCATCACCCCGCACCTCTTATAAGCCCTAGTTCTATAGGCAATTCTGTCGGTTCTCGGTATACTGTACACCCCTACCACACCGAGTAGCTCCATCACCCCGCACCTCTTATAAGCCCTAGTTCTATAGGCAATGCTGTCGGTTCTCGGTATACTGTACACCCCTACCACACCGAGTAGCTCCATCACCCCGCACCTCTTATAAGCCCTAGTTCTATAGGCAATGCTGTCGGTTCTCGGTATACTGTACACCCCTACCACACCGACTACTCCATCACCCCGCACCTCTTATAAGCCCTAGTTCTATAGGCAATGCTGTCGGTTCTCGGTATACTGTACACCCCTACCACACCGACTACTCCATCACCCCGCACCTCTTATAAGCCCTAGTTCTATAGGTAATGCTGTCGGTTCTCGGTATACTGTACACCCCTACCACACCGACTACTCCATCACCCCGCACCTCTTATAAGCCCTAGTTCTATAGGTAATGCTGTCGGTTCTCGGTATACTGTACACCCCTACCACACCGAGTAGCTCCATCACCCCGCACCTCTTATAAGCCCTAGTTCTATAGGCAATGCTGTCGGTTCTCGGTATACTGTACACCCCTACCACACTGAGTAGCTCCATCACCCCGCACCTCTTATAAGCCCTAGTTCTATAGGCAATGCTGTCGGTTCTCGGTATACTGTACACCCCTACCACACCGACTACTCCATCACCCCGCACCTCTTATAAGCCCTAGTTCTATAGGCAATGCTGTCGGTTCTCGGTATACTGTACACCCCTACCACACCGAGTAGCTCCATCACCCCGCACCTCTTATAAGCCCTAGTTCTATAGGCAATGCTGTCGGTTCTCGGTATACTGTACACCCCCACCACACCGAACAGCTCCATCACCCCGCACCTCTTATAAGCCCTAGTTCTATAGGTAATGCTGTCGGTTCTCGGTATACTGTACACCCCTACCACACCGAGTAGCTCCATCACCCCGCACCTCTTATAAGCCCTAGTTCTATAGGCAATGCTGTCGGTTCTCGGTATACTGTACACCCCTACCACACCGAGTAGCTCCATCACCCCGCACCTCTTATAAGCCCTAGTTCTATAGGTAATGCTGTCGGTTCTCGGTATACTGTACACCCCTACCACACCGAGTAGCTCCATCACCCCGCACCTCTTATAAGCCCTAGTTCTATAGGCAATGCTGTCGGTTCTCGGTATACTGTACACCCCTACCACACCGAGTAGCTCCATCACCCCGCACCTCTTATAAGCCCTAGTTCTATAGGCAATGCTGTCGGTTCTCGGTATACTGTACACCCCTACCACACCGAGTAGCTCCATCACCCCGCACCTCTTATAAGCCCTAGTTCTATAGGCAATGCTGTCGGTTCTCGGTATACTGTACACCCCTACCACACCGACTACTCCATCACCCCGCACCTCTTATAAGCCCTAGTTCTATAGGCAATGCTGTCGGTTCTCGGTATACTGTACACCCCTACCACACCGACTACTCCATCACCCCGCACCTCTTATAAGCCCTAGTTCTATAGGTAATGCTGTCGGTTCTCGGTATACTGTACACCCCTACCACACCGACTACTCCATCACCCCGCACCTCTTATAAGCCCTAGTTCTATAGGTAATGCTGTCGGTTCTCGGTATACTGTACACCCCTACCACACCGAGTAGCTCCATCACCCCGCACCTCTTATAAGCCCTAGTTCTATAGGCAATGCTATCGGTTCTCGGTATACTGTACACCCCTACCACACCGAGTAGCTCCATCACCCCGCACCTCTTATAAGCCCTAGTTCTATAGGCAATGCTGTCGGTTCTCGGTATACTGTACACCCCTACCACACCGACTACTCCATCACCCCGCACCTCTTATAAGCCCTAGTTCTATAGGCAATGCTGTCGGTTCTCGGTATACTGTACACCCCTACCACACCGACTACTCCATCACCCCGCACCTCTTATAAGCCCTAGTTCTATAGGTAATGCTGTCGGTTCTCGGTATACTGTACACCCCTACCACACCGACTACTCCATCACCCCGCACCTCTTATAAGCCCTAGTTCTATAGGTAATGCTGTCGGTTCTCGGTATACTGTACACCCCTACCACACCGACTACTCCATCACCCCGCACCTCTTATAAGCCCTAGTTCTATAGGTAATGCTGTCGGTTCTCGGTATACTGTACACCCCTACCACACCGACTACTCCATCACCCCGCACCTCTTATAAGCCCTAGTTCTATAGGTAATGCTGTCGGTTCTCGGTATACTGTACACCCCTACCACACCGAGTAGCTCCATCACCCCGCACCTCTTATAAGCCCTAGTTCTATAGGCAATGCTGTCGGTTCTCGGTATACTGTACACCCCTACCACACTGAGTAGCTCCATCACCCCGCACCTCTTATAAGCCCTAGTTCTATAGGCAATGCTGTCGGTTCTCGGTATACTGTACACCCCTACCACACCGACTACTCCATCACCCCGCACCTCTTATAAGCCCTAGTTCTATAGGTAATGCTGTCGGTTCTCGGTATACTGTACACCCCTACCACACCGACTACTCCATCACCCCGCACCTCTTATAAGCCCTAGTTCTATAGGTAATGCTGTCGGTTCTCGGTATACTGTACACCCCTACCACACCGAGTAGCTCCATCACCCCGCACCTCTTATAAGCCCTAGTTCTATAGGCAATGCTGTCGGTTCTCGGTATACTGTACACCCCTACCACACCGACTACTCCATCACCCCGCACCTCTTATAAGCCCTAGTTCTATAGGTAATGCTGTCGGTTCTCGGTATACTGTACACCCCTACCACACTGAGTAGCTCCATCACCCCGCACCTCTTATAAGCCCTAGTTCTATAGGCAATGCTGTCGGTTCTCGGTATACTGTACACCCCCTACCACACCGAGTAGCTCCATCACCCCGCACCTCTTATAAGCCCTAGTTCTATAGGTAATGCTGTCGGTTCTCGGTATACTGTACACCCCTACCACACCGAGTAGCTCCATCACCCCGCACCTCTTATAAGCCCTAGTTCTATAGGCAATGCTGTCGGTTCTCGGTATACTGTACACCCCCTACCACACCGACTACTCCATCACCCCGCACCTCTTATAAGCCCTAGTTCTATAGGCAATGCTGTCGGTTCTCGGTATACTGTACACCCCCACCACACCGACTACTCCATCACCCCGCACCTCTTATAAGCCCTAGTTCTATAGGCAATGCTGTCGGTTCTCGGTATACTGTACACCCCTACCACACCGAGTACTCTATCACCCCGCACCTCTTATAAGCCCTAGTTCTATAGGCAATGCTGTCGGTTCTCGGTATACTGTACACCCCTACCACACCGACTACTCCATCACCCCGCACCTCTTATAAGCCCTAGTTCTATAGGCAATGCTGTCGGTTCTCGGTATACTGTACACCCCCTACCACACCGACTACTCCATCACCCCGCACCTCTTATAAGCCCTAGTTCTATAGGCAATGCTGTCGGTTCTCGGTATACTGTACACCCCTACCACACCGAGTAGCTCCATCACCCCGCACCTCTTATAAGCCCTAGTTCTATAGGCAATGCTGTCGGCTTTCGGTATACTGTACACCCCCTACCACACCGACTACTCCATCACCCCGCACCTCTTATAAGCCCTAGTTCTATAGGCAATGCTGTCGGTTCTCGGTATACTGTACACCCCCTACCACACCGAGTAGCTCCATCACCCCGCACCTCTTATAAGCCCTAGTTCTATAGGCAATGCTGTCGGTTCTCAGTATACTGTACACCCCCACCACACCGAGTAGCTCCATCACCCCGCACCTCTTATAAGCCCTAGTTCTATAGGCAATGCTGTCGGTTCTCGGTATACTGTACACCCCCCACCACACCGAGTAGCTCCATCACCCCGCACCTCTTATAAGCCCTAGTTCTATAGGCAATGCTGTCGGTTCTCGGTATACTGTACACCCCCCACCACACCGAGTAGCTCCATCACCCCGCACCTCTTATAAGCCCTAGTTCTATAGGCAATGCTGTCGGTTCTCGGTATACTGTACACCCCCCACCACACCGAGTAGCTCCATCACCCCGCACCTCTTATAAGCCCTAGTTCTATAGGCAATGCTGTCGGTTCTCGGTATACTGTACACCCCCACCACACCGACTACTCCATCACCCCGCACCTCTTATAAGCCCTAGTTCTATAGGCAATGCTGTCGGTTCTCGGTATACTGTACACCCCTACCACACCGAGTACTCCATCACCCCGCACCTCTTATAAGCCCTAGTTCTATAGGCAATGCTGTCGGTTCTCGGTATACTGTACACCCCTACCACACCGACTACTCCATCACCCCGCACCTCTTATAAGCCCTAGTTCTATAGGCAATGCTGTCGGTTCTCGGTATACTGTACACCCCCTACCACACCGACTACTCCATCACCCCGCACCTCTTATAAGCCCTAGTTCTATAGGCAATGCTGTCGGTTCTCGGTATACTGTACACCCCTACCACACCGAGTAGCTCCATCACCCCGCACCTCTTATAAGCCCTAGTTCTATAGGCAATGCTGTCGGCTCTCGGTATACTGTACACCCCCTACCAGACCGACTACTCCATCACCCCGCACCTCTTATAAGCCCTAGTTCTATAGGCAATGCTGTCGGTTCTCGGTATACTGTACACCCCCTACCACACCGAGTAGCTCCATCACCCCGCACCTCTTATAAGCCCTAGTTCTATAGGCAATGCTGTCGGTTCTCGGTATACTGTACACCCCTACCACACCGAGTAGCTCCATCACCCCGCACCTCTTATAAGCCCTAGTTCTATAGGCAATGCTGTCGGTTCTCGGTATATACATCCCCACCACACCGAGTAGCTCCATCACCCCGCACCTCTTATAAGCCCTAGTTCTATAGGCAATGCTGTCGGTTCTCGGTATACTGTACACCCCCCACCACACCGAGTAGCTCCATCACCCCGCACCTCTTATAAGCCCTAGTTCTATAGGCAATGCTGTCGGTTCTCGGTATACTGTACACCCCCACCACACCGAACAGCTCCATCACCCCGCACCTCTTATAAGCCCTAGTTCTATAGGCAATGCTGTCGGTTCTCGGTATACTGTACACCCCCACCACACCGAGTAGCTCCATCACCCCGCACCTCTTATAAGCCCTAGTTCTATAGGCAATGCTGTCGGTTCTCGGTATACTGTACACCCCCACCACACCGAACAGCTCCATCACCCCGCACCTCTTATAAGCCCTAGTTCTATAGGCAATGCTGTCGGTTCTCGGTATACTGTACACCCCCACCACACCGAGTAGCTCCATCACCCCGCACCTCTTATAAGCCCTAGTTCTATAGGCAATGCTGTCGGTTCTCGGTATACTGTACACCCCTACCACACCGAGTAGCTCCATCACCCCGCACCTCTTATAAGCCCTAGTTCTATAGGCAATGCTGTCGGTTCTCGGTATACTGTACACCCCTACCACACCGACTACTCCATCACCCCGCACCTCTTATAAGCCCTAGTTCTATAGGCAACGCTGTCGGTTCTCGGTATACTGTACACCCCTACCACACCGAGTAGCTCCATCACCCCGCACCTCTTATAAGCCCTAGTTCTATAGGCAATGCTGTCGGCTCTCGGTATACTGTACACCCCCTACCACACCGACTACTCCATCACCCCGCACCTCTTATAAGCCCTAGTTCTATAGGCAATGCTGTCGGTTCTCGGTATACTGTACACCCCCTACCACACCGACTACTCCATCACCCCGCACCTCTTATAAGCCCTAGTTCTATAGGCAATGCTGTCGGTTCTCGGTATACTGTACACCCCTACCACACCGACTACTCCATCACCCCGCACCTCTTATAAGCCCTAGTTCTATAGGCAATGCTGTCGGTTCTCGGTATACTGTACACCCCTACCACACCGAGTAGCTCCATCACCCCGCACCTCTTATAAGCCCTAGTTCTATAGGCAATGCTGTCGGCTCTCGGTATACTGTACACCCCCTACCACACCGACTACTCCATCACCCCGCACCTCTTATAAGCCCTAGTTCTATAGGCAATGCTGTCGGTTCTCGGTATACTGTACACCCCCACCACACCGAGTAGCTCCATCACCCCGCACCTCTTATAAGCCCTAGTTCTATAGGCAATGCTGTCGGTTCTCGGTATACTGTACACCCCCCACCACACCGAGTAGCTCCATCACCCCGCACCTCTTATAAGCCCTAGTTCTATAGGCAATGCTGTCGGTTCTCGGTATACTGTACACCCCCCACCACACCGAGTAGCTCCATCACCCCGCACCTCTTATAAGCCCTAGTTCTATAGGCAATGCTGTCGGTTCTCGGTATACTGTACACCCCCACCACACCGACTACTCCATCACCCCGCACCTCTTATAAGCCCTAGTTCTATAGGCAATGCTGTCGGTTCTCGGTATACTGTACACCCCTACCACACCGAGTACTCCATCACCCCGCACCTCTTATAAGCCCTAGTTCTATAGGCAATGCTGTCGGTTCTCGGTATACTGTACACCCCTACCACACCGACTACTCCATCACCCCGCACCTCTTATAAGCCCTAGTTCTATAGGCAATGCTGTCGGTTCTCGGTATACTGTACACCCCCTACCACACCGACTACTCCATCACCCCGCACCTCTTATAAGCCCTAGTTCTATAGGCAATGCTGTCGGTTCTCGGTATACTGTACACCCCTACCACACCGAGTAGCTCCATCACCCCGCACCTCTTATAAGCCCTAGTTCTATAGGCAATGCTGTCGGCTCTCGGTATACTGTACACCCCCTACCACACCGACTACTCAATCACCCCGCACCTCTTATAAGCCCTAGTTCTATAGGCAATGCTGTCGGTTCTCGGTATACTGTACACCCCCTACCACACCGAGTAGCTCCATCACCCCGCACCTCTTATAAGCCCTAGTTCTATAGGCAATGCTGTCGGTTCTCGGTATACTGTACACCCCCACCACACCGAGTAGCTCCATCACCCCGCACCTCTTATAAGCCCTAGTTCTATAGGCAATGCTGTCGGTTCTCGGTATACTGTACACCCCCCACCACACCGAGTAGCTCCATCACCCCGCACCTCTTATAAGCCCTAGTTCTATAGGCAATGCTGTCGGTTCTCGGTATACTGTACACCCCCCACCACACCGAGTAGCTCCATCACCCCGCACCTCTTATAAGCCCTAGTTCTATAGGCAATGCTGTCGGTTCTCGGTATACTGTACACCCCCCACCACACCGAGTAGCTCCATCACCCCGCACCTCTTATAAGCCCTAGTTCTATAGGCAATGCTGTCGGTTCTCGGTATACTGTACACCCCCTCCACACCGACTACTCCATCACCCCGCACCTCTTATAAGCCCTAAATCTATAGGCAATGCTGTCGGTTCTCGGTATACTGTACACCCCTACCACACCGAGTACTCCATCACCCCGCACCTCTTATAAGCCCTAGTTCTATAGGCAATGCTGTCGGTTCTCGGTATACTGTACACCCCTACCACACCGACTACTCCATCACCCCGCACCTCTTATAAGCCCTAGTTCTATAGGCAATGCTGTCGGTTCTCGGTATACTGTACACCCCCTACCACACCGACTACTCCATCACCCCGCACCTCTTATAAGCCCTAGTTCTATAGGCAATGCTGTCGGTTCTCGGTATACTGTACACCCCTACCACACCGAGTAGCTCCATCACCCCGCACCTCTTATAAGCCCTAGTTCTATAGGCAATGCTGTCGGCTCTCGGTATACTGTACACCCCCTACCAGACCGACTACTCCATCACCCCGCACCTCTTATAAGCCCTAGTTCTATAGGCAATGCTGTCGGTTCTCGGTATACTGTACACCCCCTACCACACCGAGTAGCTCCATCACCCCGCACCTCTTATAAGCCCTAGTTCTATAGGCAATGCTGTCGGTTCTCGGTATACTGTACACCCCCACCACACCGAGTAGCTCCATCACCCCGCACCTCTTATAAGCCCTAGTTCTATAGGCAATGCTGTCGGTTCTCGGTATACTGTACACCCCCCACCACACCGAGTAGCTCCATCACCCCGCACCTCTTGTAAGCCCTAGTTCTATAGGCAATGCTGTCGGTTCTCGGTATACTGTACACCCCTACCACACCGAGTAGCTCCATCACCCCGCACCTCTTATAAGCCCTAGTTCTATAGGCAATGCTGTCGGTTCTCGGTATATACATCCCCACCACACCGAGTAGCTCCATCACCCCGCACCTCTTATAAGCCCTAGTTCTATAGGCAATGCTGTCGGTTCTCGGTATACTGTACACCCCCCACCACACCGAGTAGCTCCATCACCCCGCACCTCTTATAAGCCCTAGTTCTATAGGCAATGCTGTCGGTTCTCGGTATACTGTACACCCCCACCACACCGAACAGCTCCATCACCCCGCACCTCTTATAAGCCCTAGTTCTATAGGCAATGCTGTCGGTTCTCGGTATACTGTACACCCCCACCACACCGAGTAGCTCCATCACCCCGCACCTCTTATAAGCCCTAGTTCTATAGGCAATGCTGTCGGTTCTCGGTATACTGTACACCCCCACCACACCGAACAGCTCCATCACCCCGCACCTCTTATAAGCCCTAGTTCTATAGGCAATGCTGTCGGTTCTCGGTATACTGTACACCCCCACCACACCGAGTAGCTCCATCACCCCGCACCTCTTATAAGCCCTAGTTCTATAGGCAATGCTGTCGGTTCTCGGTATACTGTACACCCCTACCACACCGAGTAGCTCCATCACCCCGCACCTCTTATAAGCCCTAGTTCTATAGGCAATGCTGTCGGTTCTCGGTATACTGTACACCCCTACCACACCGACTACTCCATCACCCCGCACCTCTTATAAGCCCTAGTTCTATAGGCAATGCTGTCGGTTCTCGGTATACTGTACACCCCTACCACACCGAGTAGCTCCATCACCCCGCACCTCTTATAAGCCCTAGTTCTATAGGCAATGCTGTCGGCTCTCGGTATACTGTACACCCCCTACCACACCGACTACTCCATCACCCCGCACCTCTTATAAGCCCTAGTTCTATAGGCAATGCTGTCGGTTCTCGGTATACTGTACACCCCCCACCACACCGAGTAGCTCCATCACCCCGCACCTCTTATAAGCCCTAGTTCTATAGGCAATGCTGTCGGTTCTCGGTATACTGTACACCCCTACCACACCGAGTAGCTCCATCACCCCGCACCTCTTATAAGCCCTAGTTCTATAGGCAATGCTGTCGGTTCTCGGTATACTGTACACCCCTACCACACCGACTACTCCATCACCCCGCACCTCTTATAAGCCCTAGTTCTATAGGCAATGCTGTCGGTTCTCGGTATACTGTACACCCCTACCACACCGAGTAGCTCCATCACCCCGCACCTCTTATAAGCCCTAGTTCTATAGGCAATGCTGTCGGCTCTCGGTATACTGTACACCCCCTACCACACCGACTACTCCATCACCCCGCACCTCTTATAAGCCCTAGTTCTATAGGCAATGCTGTCGGTTCTCGGTATACTGTACACCCCTACCACACCGAGTAGCTCCATCACCCCGCACCTCTTATAAGCCCTAGTTCTATAGGTAATGCTGTCGGTTCTCGGTATACTGTACACCCCTACCACACCGAGTAGCTCCATCACCCCGCACCTCTTATAAGCCCTAGTTCTATAGGCAATGCTGTCGGTTCTCGGTATACTGTACACCCCCTACCACACCGAGTAGCTCCATCACCCCGCACCTCTTATAAGCCCTAGTTCTATAGGCAATGCTGTCGGTTCTCGGTATACTGTACACCCCCACCACACCGAGTAGCTCCATCACCCCGCACCTCTTATAAGCCCTAGTTCTATAGGCAATGCTGTCGGTTCTCGGTATACTGTACACCCCCACCACACCGAGTAGCTCCATCACCCCGCACCTCTTATAAGCCCTAGTTCTATAGGCAATGCTGTCGGTTCTCGGTATACTGTACACCCCTACCACACCGAGTAGCTCCATCACCCCGCACCTCTTATAAGCCCTAGTTCTATAGGCAATGCTTTCGGTTCTCGGTATACTGTACACCCCTACCACACCGACTACTCCATCACCCCGCACCTCTTATAAGCCCTAGTTCTATAGGCAATGCTGTCGGTTCTCGGTATACTGTACACCCCCTACCACACCGACTACTCCATCACCCCGCACCTCTTATAAGCCCTAGTTCTATAGGCAATGCTGTCGGTTCTCGGTATACTGTACACCCCCACCACACCGAGTAGCTCCATCACCCCGCACCTCTTATAAGCCCTAGTTCTATAGGCAATGCTGTCGGTTCTCGGTATACTGTACACCCCTACCACACCGAGTAGCTCCATCACCCCGCACCTCTTATAAGCCCTAGTTCTATAGGCAATGCTTTCGGTTCTCGGTATACTGTACACCCCTACCACACCGACTACTCCATCACCCCGCACCTCTTATAAGCCCTAGTTCTATAGGCAATGCTGTCGGCTCTCGGTATACTGTACACCCCCTACCACACCGACTACTCCATCACCCCGCACCTCTTATAAGCCCTAGTTCTATAGGCAATGCTGTCGGTTCTCGGTATACTGTACACCCCTACCACACCGAGTAGCTCCATCACCCCGCACCTCTTATAAGCCCTAGTTCTATAGGTAATGCTGTCGGTTCTCGGTATACTGTACACCCCTACCACACCGAGTAGCTCCATCACCCCGCACCTCTTATAAGCCCTAGTTCTATAGGCAATGCTGTCGGTTCTCGGTATACTGTACACCCCTACCACACCGAGTAGCTCCATCACCCCGCACCTCTTATAAGCCCTAGTTCTATAGGCAATGCTGTCGGTTCTCGGTATACTGTACACCCCTACCACACCGACTACTCCATCACCCCGCACCTCTTATAAGCCCTAGTTCTATAGGCAATGCTGTCGGTTCTCGGTATACTGTACACCCCTACCACACCGAGTAGCTCCATCACCCCGCACCTCTTATAAGCCCTAGTTCTATAGGCAATGCTGTCGGTTCTCGGTATACTGTACACCCCCACCACACCGAGTAGCTCCATCACCCCGCACCTCTTATAAGCCCTAGTTCTATAGGCAATGCTGTCGGTTCTCGGTATACTGTACACCCCCCACCACACCGAGTAGCTCCATCACCCCGCACCTCTTATAAGCCCTAGTTCTATAGGCAATGCTGTCGGTTCTCGGTATACTGTACACCCCTACCACACCGAGTAGCTCCATCACCCCGCACCTCTTATAAGCCCTAGTTCTATAGGCAATGCTGTCGGTTCTCGGTATACTGTACACCCCTACCACACCGACTACTCCATCACCCCGCACCTCTTATAAGCCCTAGTTCTATAGGCAATGCTGTCGGTTCTCGGTATACTGTACACCCCTACCACACCGAGTAGCTCCATCACCCCGCACCTCTTATAAGCCCTAGTTCTATAGGCAATGCTGTCGGCTCTCGGTATACTGTACACCCCCTACCACACCGACTACTCCATCACCCCGCACCTCTTATAAGCCCTAGTTCTATAGGCAATGCTGTCGGTTCTCGGTATACTGTACACCCCTACCACACCGAGTAGCTCCATCACCCCGCACCTCTTATAAGCCCTAGTTCTATAGGTAATGCTGTCGGTTCTCGGTATACTGTACACCCCTACCACACCGAGTAGCTCCATCACCCCGCACCTCTTATAAGCCCTAGTTCTATAGGCAATGCTGTCGGTTCTCGGTATACTGTACACCCCCTACCACACCGAGTAGCTCCATCACCCCGCACCTCTTATAAGCCCTAGTTCTATAGGCAATGCTGTCGGTTCTCGGTATACTGTACACCCCCACCACACCGAGTAGCTCCATCACCCCGCACCTCTTATAAGCCCTAGTTCTATAGGCAATGCTGTCGGTTCTCGGTATACTGTACACCCCCACCACACCGAGTAGCTCCATCACCCCGCACCTCTTATAAGCCCTAGTTCTATAGGCAATGCTGTCGGTTCTCGGTATACTGTACACCCCTACCACACCGAGTAGCTCCATCACCCCGCACCTCTTATAAGCCCTAGTTCTATAGGCAATGCTTTCGGTTCTCGGTATACTGTACACCCCTACCACACCGACTACTCCATCACCCCGCACCTCTTATAAGCCCTAGTTCTATAGGCAATGCTGTCGGTTCTCGGTATACTGTACACCCCCTACCACACCGACTACTCCATCACCCCGCACCTCTTATAAGCCCTAGTTCTATAGGCAATGCTGTCGGTTCTCGGTATACTGTACACCCCCACCACACCGAGTAGCTCCATCACCCCGCACCTCTTATAAGCCCTAGTTCTATAGGCAATGCTGTCGGTTCTCGGTATACTGTACACCCCTACCACACCGAGTAGCTCCATCACCCCGCACCTCTTATAAGCCCTAGTTCTATAGGCAATGCTTTCGGTTCTCGGTATACTGTACACCCCTACCACACCGACTACTCCATCACCCCGCACCTCTTATAAGCCCTAGTTCTATAGGCAATGCTGTCGGCTCTCGGTATACTGTACACCCCCTACCACACCGACTACTCCATCACCCCGCACCTCTTATAAGCCCTAGTTCTATAGGCAATGCTGTCGGTTCTCGGTATACTGTACACCCCTACCACACCGAGTAGCTCCATCACCCCGCACCTCTTATAAGCCCTAGTTCTATAGGTAATGCTGTCGGTTCTCGGTATACTGTACACCCCTACCACACCGAGTAGCTCCATCACCCCGCACCTCTTATAAGCCCTAGTTCTATAGGCAATGCTGTCGGTTCTCGGTATACTGTACACCCCTACCACACCGAGTAGCTCCATCACCCCGCACCTCTTATAAGCCCTAGTTCTATAGGCAATGCTGTCGGTTCTCGGTATACTGTACACCCCTACCACACCGAGTAGCTCCATCACCCCGCACCTCTTATAAGCCCTAGTTCTATAGGCAATGCTGTCGGTTCTCGGTATACTGTACACCCCTACCACACCGACTACTCCATCACCCCGCACCTCTTATAAGCCCTAGTTCTATAGGCAATGCTGTCGGTTCTCGGTATACTGTACACCCCTACCACACCGACTACTCCATCACCCCGCACCTCTTATAAGCCCTAGTTCTATAGGTAATGCTGTCGGTTCTCGGTATACTGTACACCCCTACCACACCGACTACTCCATCACCCCGCACCTCTTATAAGCCCTAGTTCTATAGGTAATGCTGTCGGTTCTCGGTATACTGTACACCCCTACCACACCGAGTAGCTCCATCACCCCGCACCTCTTATAAGCCCTAGTTCTATAGGCAATGCTGTCGGTTCTCGGTATACTGTACACCCCCACCACACCGAACAGCTCCATCACCCCGCACCTCTTATAAGCCCTAGTTCTATAGGTAATGCTGTCGGTTCTCGGTATACTGTACACCCCTACCACACCGAGTAGCTCCATCACCCCGCACCTCTTATAAGCCCTAGTTCTATAGGCAATGCTGTCGGTTCTCGGTATACTGTACACCCCTACCACACCGAGTAGCTCCATCACCCCGCACCTCTTATAAGCCCTAGTTCTATAGGTAATGCTGTCGGTTCTCGGTATACTGTACACCCCTACCACACCGAGTAGCTCCATCACCCCGCACCTCTTATAAGCCCTAGTTCTATAGGCAATGCTGTCGGTTCTCGGTATACTGTACACCCCTACCACACCGAGTAGCTCCATCACCCCGCACCTCTTATAAGCCCTAGTTCTATAGGCAATGCTGTCGGTTCTCGGTATACTGTACACCCCTACCACACCGAGTAGCTCCATCACCCCGCACCTCTTATAAGCCCTAGTTCTATAGGCAATGCTGTCGGTTCTCGGTATACTGTACACCCCTACCACACCGACTACTCCATCACCCCGCACCTCTTATAAGCCCTAGTTCTATAGGCAATGCTGTCGGTTCTCGGTATACTGTACACCCCTACCACACCGACTACTCCATCACCCCGCACCTCTTATAAGCCCTAGTTCTATAGGTAATGCTGTCGGTTCTCGGTATACTGTACACCCCTACCACACCGACTACTCCATCACCCCGCACCTCTTATAAGCCCTAGTTCTATAGGTAATGCTGTCGGTTCTCGGTATACTGTACACCCCTACCACACCGAGTAGCTCCATCACCCCGCACCTCTTATAAGCCCTAGTTCTATAGGCAATGCTGTCGGTTCTCGGTATACTGTACACCCCTACCACACTGAGTAGCTCCATCACCCCGCACCTCTTATAAGCCCTAGTTCTATAGGCAATGCTGTCGGTTCTCGGTATACTGTACACCCCTACCACACCGACTACTCCATCACCCCGCACCTCTTATAAGCCCTAGTTCTATAGGCAATGCTGTCGGTTCTCGGTATACTGTACACCCCTACCACACCGAGTAGCTCCATCACCCCGCACCTCTTATAAGCCCTAGTTCTATAGGCAATGCTGTCGGTTCTCGGTATACTGTACACCCCCACCACACCGAACAGCTCCATCACCCCGCACCTCTTATAAGCCCTAGTTCTATAGGTAATGCTGTCGGTTCTCGGTATACTGTACACCCCTACCACACCGAGTAGCTCCATCACCCCGCACCTCTTATAAGCCCTAGTTCTATAGGCAATGCTGTCGGTTCTCGGTATACTGTACACCCCTACCACACCGAGTAGCTCCATCACCCCGCACCTCTTATAAGCCCTAGTTCTATAGGTAATGCTGTCGGTTCTCGGTATACTGTACACCCCTACCACACCGAGTAGCTCCATCACCCCGCACCTCTTATAAGCCCTAGTTCTATAGGCAATGCTGTCGGTTCTCGGTATACTGTACACCCCTACCACACCGAGTAGCTCCATCACCCCGCACCTCTTATAAGCCCTAGTTCTATAGGCAATGCTGTCGGTTCTCGGTATACTGTACACCCCTACCACACCGAGTAGCTCCATCACCCCGCACCTCTTATAAGCCCTAGTTCTATAGGCAATGCTGTCGGTTCTCGGTATACTGTACACCCCTACCACACCGACTACTCCATCACCCCGCACCTCTTATAAGCCCTAGTTCTATAGGCAATGCTGTCGGTTCTCGGTATACTGTACACCCCTACCACACCGACTACTCCATCACCCCGCACCTCTTATAAGCCCTAGTTCTATAGGTAATGCTGTCGGTTCTCGGTATACTGTACACCCCTACCACACCGACTACTCCATCACCCCGCACCTCTTATAAGCCCTAGTTCTATAGGTAATGCTGTCGGTTCTCGGTATACTGTACACCCCTACCACACCGAGTAGCTCCATCACCCCGCACCTCTTATAAGCCCTAGTTCTATAGGCAATGCTGTCGGTTCTCGGTATACTGTACACCCCTACCACACCGAGTAGCTCCATCACCCCGCACCTCTTATAAGCCCTAGTTCTATAGGCAATGCTGTCGGTTCTCGGTATACTGTACACCCCTACCACACCGACTACTCCATCACCCCGCACCTCTTATAAGCCCTAGTTCTATAGGCAATGCTGTCGGTTCTCGGTATACTGTACACCCCTACCACACCGACTACTCCATCACCCCGCACCTCTTATAAGCCCTAGTTCTATAGGTAATGCTGTCGGTTCTCGGTATACTGTACACCCCTACCACACCGACTACTCCATCACCCCGCACCTCTTATAAGCCCTAGTTCTATAGGTAATGCTGTCGGTTCTCGGTATACTGTACACCCCTACCACACCGACTACTCCATCACCCCGCACCTCTTATAAGCCCTAGTTCTATAGGTAATGCTGTCGGTTCTCGGTATACTGTACACCCCTACCACACCGACTACTCCATCACCCCGCACCTCTTATAAGCCCTAGTTCTATAGGTAATGCTGTCGGTTCTCGGTATACTGTACACCCCTACCACACCGAGTAGCTCCATCACCCCGCACCTCTTATAAGCCCTAGTTCTATAGGCAATGCTGTCGGTTCTCGGTATACTGTACACCCCTACCACACTGAGTAGCTCCATCACCCCGCACCTCTTATAAGCCCTAGTTCTATAGGCAATGCTGTCGGTTCTCGGTATACTGTACACCCCTACCACACCGACTACTCCATCACCCCGCACCTCTTATAAGCCCTAGTTCTATAGGCAATGCTGTCGGTTCTCGGTATACTGTACACCCCTACCACACCGAGTAGCTCCATCACCCCGCACCTCTTATAAGCCCTAGTTCTATAGGCAATGCTGTCGGTTCTCGGTATACTGTACACCCCCACCACACCGAACAGCTCCATCACCCCGCACCTCTTATAAGCCCTAGTTCTATAGGTAATGCTGTCGGTTCTCGGTATACTGTACACCCCTACCACACCGAGTAGCTCCATCACCCCGCACCTCTTATAAGCCCTAGTTCTATAGGCAATGCTGTCGGTTCTCGGTATACTGTACACCCCTACCACACCGAGTAGCTCCATCACCCCGCACCTCTTATAAGCCCTAGTTCTATAGGTAATGCTGTCGGTTCTCGGTATACTGTACACCCCTACCACACCGAGTAGCTCCATCACCCCGCACCTCTTATAAGCCCTAGTTCTATAGGCAATGCTGTCGGTTCTCGGTATACTGTACACCCCTACCACACCGAGTAGCTCCATCACCCCGCACCTCTTATAAGCCCTAGTTCTATAGGCAATGCTGTCGGTTCTCGGTATACTGTACACCCCTACCACACCGAGTAGCTCCATCACCCCGCACCTCTTATAAGCCCTAGTTCTATAGGCAATGCTGTCGGTTCTCGGTATACTGTACACCCCTACCACACCGACTACTCCATCACCCCGCACCTCTTATAAGCCCTAGTTCTATAGGCAATGCTGTCGGTTCTCGGTATACTGTACACCCCTACCACACCGACTACTCCATCACCCCGCACCTCTTATAAGCCCTAGTTCTATAGGTAATGCTGTCGGTTCTCGGTATACTGTACACCCCTACCACACCGACTACTCCATCACCCCGCACCTCTTATAAGCCCTAGTTCTATAGGTAATGCTGTCGGTTCTCGGTATACTGTACACCCCTACCACACCGACTACTCCATCACCCCGCACCTCTTATAAGCCCTAGTTCTATAGGCAATGCTGTCGGTTCTCGGTATACTGTACACCCCCTACCACACCGACTACTCCATCACCCCGCACCTCTTATAAGCCCTAGTTCTATAGGCAATGCTGTCGGTTCTCGGTATACTGTACACCCCTACCACACCGACTACTCCATCACCCCGCACCTCTTATAAGCCCTAGTTCTATAGGCAATGCTGTCGGTTCTCGGTATACTGTACACCCCTACCACACCGAGTAGCTCCATCACCCCGCACCTCTTATAAGCCCTAGTTCTATAGGCAATGCTGTCGGTTCTCGGTATACTGTACACCCCTACCACACCGACTACTCCATCACCCCGCACCTCTTATAAGCCCTAGTTCTATAGGCAATGCTGTCGGTTCTCGGTATACTGTACACCCCTACCACACCGACTACTCCATCACCCCGCACCTCTTATAAGCCCTAGTTCTATAGGTAATGCTGTCGGTTCTCGGTATACTGTACACCCCTACCACACTGAGTAGCTCCATCACCCCGCACCTCTTATAAGCCCTAGTTCTATAGGCAATGCTGTCGGTTCTCGGTATACTGTACACCCCCTACCACACCGAGTAGCTCCATCACCCCGCACCTCTTATAAGCCCTAGTTTTATAGGTAATGCTGTCGGTTCTCGGTATACTGTACACCCCTACCACACCGACTACTCCATCACCCCGCACCTCTTATAAGCCCTAGTTCTATAGGCAATGCTGTCGGTTCTCGGTATACTGTACACCCCTACCACACCGAGTAGCTCCATCACCCCGCACCTCTTATAAGCCCTAGTTCTATAGGCAATGCTGTCGGTTCTCGGTATACTGTACACCCCTACCACACCGACTACTCCATCACCCCGCACCTCTTATAAGCCCTAGTTCTATAGGCAATGCTGTCGGTTCTCGGTATACTGTACACCCCTACCACACCGACTACTCCATCACCCCGCACCTCTTATAAGCCCTAGTTCTATAGGTAATGCTGTCGGTTCTCGGTATACTGTACACCCCTACCACACTGAGTAGCTCCATCACCCCGCACCTCTTATAAGCCCTAGTTCTATAGGCAATGCTGTCGGTTCTCGGTATACTGTACACCCCCTACCACACCGAGTAGCTCCATCACCCCGCACCTCTTATAAGCCCTAGTTCTATAGGTAATGCTGTCGGTTCTCGGTATACTGTACACCCCTACCACACCGACTACTCCATCACCCCGCACCTCTCGGAGCTGCCAAAACTTTGCTAAATTGTTATATCCCTATGGTAACCGAATATGCAAACCACACCCCCCGGCGACAGGCAACGCGGCCATGACAACGAATGCGGAACTGTACTGCGCATGCTTACAGGCTGAGTCTTGTTTCTCAACACTTATTAGTTCCCTTTCAGTTCAACCCAACAGTGTGGGCGGAGTCACTACAGCCTCCTCGTCCAATCAGCGCCTCCCTGGAGCCGGACGTCTTTCATCCTATTGGAGCGCTTGCTCGGTTCACGCGCTAGCTGTCACAGCAGGTTTGGCAGCGGCGGAGAAGGGAGACAGACGGTGTGAGAGCGGACAGGGTTAGGCCGAGGGGGCGATCATGGTGGGGTTCGGAGCCCCGCGGCGTACGGGCCGGCTGCCCCCCTTTGTGTTGGTGGCATTGTTAGTGGTGATCGCTCTCCTGGCCTTTAACTACTGGAGTGTGTCTGCCCGGCAGGCCGCCTTGCAGGAGGATCTTGCGGCTCTGCAGGAACAGGTCCAGCGCACTGAGGTAGCCCGGAGTCGGCTGGAGAAGCGGCATTCTGAACTGATGGTGCAGGCGGAAAGCAACCGGCGACAGCTGGAGCACCGATTGGGGGAGTATCAGAACGTGGGGGATCGATTGCAGGCCCGGGACCTGGAGGCCCAGCGCTGCGAGGCGGACAGGGTGAGAGTCTGGGGGTGGACGTGTCATCATCATCCTGCCCTGGCCTTTGTGTGTTGTGATGACGCCCCCGTCCAGATCCGGGTTATTAATGGGTAATGGGAGCACGTCCCGCTCTGACATCATAAGACATCTGTCATCTCCTTGTGGCGTCATCACTTCACACCGGCTTGTGTGGGATAGGGGAGCGTTCACACAGCTGTGTTTTTCATGCGTCTGTGGTTGTTTTTTATATATATATATATATATATATATATATATATATATATATATATATATTACCCCTCTCCCCCCCCACACACACACACTGTTGGGGAGATTCTTATAGATGGCTTCCCACTAATGAGTCTCATCTCTGAACCACAAGATAGGGGTGAAGTGTCTGATCTGTGTGCTTCACAGTGGTCAGAAGAATGGTGGTCCATGTGGAGGACATGGTGTTGTGCATACTCTGCCACTGGTTCATTCAGTTAGATGGGACTGAGATCACAGTCCTATAAAAGTGAGCGGAGCTATGGATGAGCATACACAGTACTTCTGCACTGACTTGGGGCACTCACGAGACCCTCAATCTCCTGATCAGTGGGAGACCCAGCGGACAATTATCCCTTATCCAAAACGTTCTTATTGAGAGACCCCTATAAACCCCCGCCCATGCACTGTAATAGGAACAGCTATCCCTAACAAATACCACATACACTGTCTGCCCCGGACAAGCAGGCATTGTCAGTGGGAGCAGAGCTGAAGTGACAGCAGCCAGCCACTGTATTGGGCACGGAGATATCTGCTTCTGGCTCTGCGCACTGTGTAGTACAGGGACTGGACGCACCCACAAACAGCTGATCCAGATGGGGGCCTATACTTGTATCAGATAGAAGGATAGGTCATAAAAAAGAATCCTTGATAACCCCTTAAATTTAACATGGCCCATTTTTCTTGAACATATGGCAAACAAAGATCGGCTGAATACTTCATACATATTAGGAGCATGGCCGCCAGACCATCTTATATTTTTTAGATATTTGGCTGACGTGTGTTCAGCTTTTGTTTGGGGGGATCAAGCATGTCAAATGCCATTTGGGGATAAGTAGCCACCAGAGATAATTGGCAGGGGCTAGCTCACCTCTCCGAATGAAGATAGCCATCCCCCAATCCCATCATACACAGGCAATTAGATTGGTAATCCCTTTATCCTCCTTGGGGGTAGAGGTCTTAAAGTAACAGGTTATATGTTTACTTGTCTGTAGTATTCCTTTTACCTTACCATACAATAGTGACTAACTTTTAAGAAGCTGTCGTCTCTTCTCCATTATCTGACCCTACGGAGATGACCGGTGCAGATGATCAGTAATGGTTCCAGTATTTAGGGATACCGATCATTTCATGTATAGATAGATGAGAAACGTTTTCGGAGCAGATCTTTGTGAACGCGGTACGCTACATCCAGTGTATCATTTTTGTCATTCTAGGGCACTATTCAGATGATCATGATGTAAATCGTCTGTGAAAAACTGTTGAAGTGATCTGTCGTGTTGGTGGGGAGGCTGTCTTTGCAGATACTTCATAGACTTGAATCTAGTGATCCATGAAAATGGACAGAAATAGGCTATTTTTTGCCACAATACAAATATGTGAATAGGTGCGTTTCAAAAACGGCAGTGAAACAATATTTGTGTGAATAAGACGTCAGGGTACTGCAGATTTTCTGTATCCGGGAATTCCATTGTGTATGCAGTGGCAAAACTGCAGTAAATTGTAGAGATTTTGCTACAGGTTTACCCAATAGCTTACAAACCGCGAAATCTGCAGCATACATTGATATACTGATGGTTAAGAATCTGCACCCCAGATCAGTTTTTGCTGCATTTGTTTTTATCTTGGCAGGTGGATATCATTTGGTAAAATCTTATCCACTCCGCCGGTACGGTGATATACTGTGAAATTTCCATAAGAAAGTTTCTTGATGGGAAATCAGTGTGTGAACTTAAAGGGGTTTGCAGGCTGCAAATGGATTTTTCATACTGATATATAACCAAAGAAAAGGTCATCACCTGTATCTAATCCATTGGGATCTGACACCCAGACCCCCAAACAGATCAGCTGTCCCAGAAGCTGGTACAGTGGTCAGGAAGCGTGTGCAGACCGCTCATATTCAATCCAATGTATTGCAGTGGTTGCAGGAAATTGCAGTGCTGCTCCTAGTAACAGACTAAGTCCTGGTTCACATCTGCCCATGGGTTTCCGTTCGGAGAGTCCAATTGGGGACCCCCTGAACGGAAACCTAATCCGCATAAAAAAGCGGTACCTAAGGAAACATGCGGACCCCATAATGGACTATAATTGTGTCTATGTGGTTTCCGCTTTGTTACCACACAAAAAATGTGGAGGGAAGAGTGCTGCTTGCAGGACTTTTCTCTCCGCAATTTTTCATTTGGAGAGGGGAACAGAATGACCCAAATACAGATGTGAGCCGGCTTTTACATGTTCCCATCCACTGCACCAGATTGACATCTGGAGACTGCAGGAACAGCTCTGTGGGGTACAGGTGTCAGACCCCCTGCAGATCGCATACTAATGACCTATACTATAATAAGTCTTCCGTATAAAAAGGGGCTGGAAAACCCCTTTAAGGCTAAGGCCCCATGTTGCAGATTTTGCTGCAATTTTTTGAGCCAAAGCCAGGGGTAGACTGAACACAAGGTAGAAGTATAAGAACTTCCTAGATATTTCCTATTCCTTTTGTAGCCATTCTTGGTTTTGGCACAAAATCTGCAACAAAAAAATCTGCGTTTCCGCACTATGGGGCCTTAACCTAAAGGGGCTCTATCATTGGGAAAAGTCATTTTTAACTAAGCACATACTTGCATAACCTTTAGAAAGGCTATTCCACATGTACCTTTTGTATGGAAATTGCCTCAGTAGTTTTTAAATAAGTCCATTTTTATTCTTATGCTAATTATCCTCCAGCGTGCACCCTGGCAGTGTCTGTGTGCACCCTCTGCTATTCTCTATGTGTATGAGAGTAGGGAGATGAGTCTTCAGCACAGCCTCTCTGCTCTCATACACATAGAGAATAGAGGGTGCACACAGAGACTTCCGGAGTGCACAGAGAAGGCTAACTAGCATAGCAATAAAAACAGACTTATTCAAAATCTACTGAGGTGATCTACATACTAAAGGTATGTGAGAAATCGCGTTTCTAAAGGCTATGCAAGTATGTGCTTGGATAAAAATGACTTTTCCCAATGTTAGAGCCCCTTTAAACCCCTGCTGTACTTCTATGTTATCAAATTGAAGAACACTACATTTAGTTTCTCTCCAAATGACTATAAACAGGAACAATAGCATTTACTCAACCACAGCTGAGGCGATAAGATAGCTTTGGGGTTTTTTTTTTTTGTATCTTTACCTCTTGAATAACATTTTACTTAGATCTTATCTAGAGAAACCATGAGAAAGGTAACTGCAGCTTATCTGTGGTTGCACTTATGTCTAGGACTTGGCTCTCATCATGTTTATGACGAATGTTCAGTCTGTGCCAGGACCGTACATGCTAAATGTGTGCAATGGGATACATAAGGCAGACTGGCAGTGTTTTGGTCAGTCTAATGCTTACATGTTATTATACTGTACTATATCATAAAATGGTATACAGTGCAAAAATATACCTGATAAACACACACAGTGGGTCTCTATGTGCGATAGGTGCTGCTCCATAGCATCCTTCAGAGGTATCTGTTTAACATGTGTCCCAATGCATGCCTTAAAGGAATACATTACTCTATCCTTAATATAAGTCATCAATATTAGATCTGCGAGGGTCCAATAACTGGGGCTCCTGCAGATCAGCTCCTGTGGGACAGCACGCCTCAGGTAATGTTTACACTATTCGCTCACTAAGTGTAGCAATAGCTTTGGGTACCACAGAGCTGTCCTATTAAAGTCTATAGGGCAGCGCTGCTGTTACTCTTTATATGGTAAATGAGCAGCGCAGTTCCCGCCATGTAGAGCTGTGTTGTCCCTGAACAGATGATCTGCAGTGGGTCTCAGATTTTGGACCCCTGCAGATCTAATAATGATGAGCCATCAACAATAGAAAGTGGATAACCCCTTTAAAGTGGGTCATTGGCATAGCCAAATTTTCTAACAGTATTTGTAAGCCAAAAGCAGCAGGTTCAGCTTCTGGTTGTGGTTTATGAATGGTGACTCAAAATACAGCCATGTGAATGAGGGCCTATATAACATCCTGACCCTTTATTCACATTTGCATTTGGTAATCCGTTTGAAGGAGTCCGCATTGGGAAACCCCCCCCCCCCCCCAAACAGAATACCAAACGCAATTGCAAGCGGTCTGCAGTGAAAGCACACGGACCCCATTGACTATAATGGGGTCCATGTGCTTGCCGTGCACTGCCGACAAGAATCATTGTGCTTTCACTGCACAGCGCTTGCAATTGCGTTTGGTATTCTGTTCGCAGGGTCCCCATGCAGACTCCCCCGAATGGAATACCAATGCAGACGTGAACCAACCCTTACCTAGAACTGGGTTCTCAACTCTCCACCATTTATAAATAAATGTCATTCTTTGTATAAAAAGTTAGTACAAAAAGTATCATGGAGAACTGTACAATTTCTCAGGGTTTTCAAGATCTCTGCCTGCTGTCACTTGTCCACGCTTACCTAGCATGAGCCGAAACGCTGCCTGAATGTCTCCTAATAGGAACTAGATTGCTAACCGGGGTGATGTGGAAGCCTACCAGGAGCCCATGACACTCTGGGAAGATGACTGCATGCTTTCATGCAGTGTTATCTTCATCCTTAGGACATTTTATGTCGTTTGGTGCCTCGAGAATTTTTTTTTTTTTTTTTTTCATGGGTGCGGTAAGTCTGAAAAGGTTGGGAAATGCTGGCTTATGCCTAGAGGATACAAATGTGTTTAAGTCATATAAAGGACACACAGGTGTATGGCTTTGTACAAGACACAGCGGAGATACATCCATTAGAGCAGGGGTAGGGAACCTTCGGCTCTCCAGCTGCTGTGAAACTACAACTCCCAGCATGCTCCATTCACTTCCATGGGAGTTCCAAGAACAGCAGAGCAAGTATGCATGCTGGGAGTTGTAGTTTTGCAACAGCTGGAGAGCCGTGCGTTCCCTACCCCTGCATTAGAGCTATACACAGTTTATCCCCTGGACGTAAGCAATGAAAATTTCTATTAAATGATAGAAAGCAGAGAATGTAAGCCATTAGAACTTGATACAGAACGTATACTGAAAAACTATATAGTCTGCCATTGTACTGCTGCAAGGGGCAGAATTGTAAATGCAGCCCTGGGCTCTAACACTGACTGCAACGTCCGTGTAGGATGAGCAGATTAGATATTTTCTCTATATACGATGTTCCAAGGTGTACATTTACTATAATTGTAATGATATTTGTGTCATAAAGGGATAACTGAGTAGTAATACTGGAATAGTCACTAGTAATTATTGAGATCCTGAACACACCTTAGGTATATGTGACAGGGGGGGGTCATTATTTATTCACTATAGGACTGGGTCATGTTGGAGTTAAGCAGCTAGTAAACTGAGTCACCAGGTATAGCCCATCATAAAAGGAGCTTAAAACCAGCAATTGTACGTCCTTTATGAATACTATATCACATTAGTTGTCTATATGAGAAGTTCTCCAGGACGGAAATATTGATGTAAGACATCAATGTATGACTAGTGAGAGGTATGCAACATGACGCAGCTCTACATACTCCTTTATTATTTACCTACGTACAGGTAGCCTTGCCTAGTACCCCCAGAAATCACACATTGATGCCCTATCCAAATGTATCTTTGCAATCTGTCTCTAGCCCTTGAGCCATGTTTTATCACACTGGCTTTGTTAATCCCTGCAGGACTAGTAGCAATTACATATAATTAAAGTACATAAAAATATTAAGAAACACAAAACCTATATAAATGCACCAGAAACACATGTTACATTAGTAGCAAAAATGTCAGATCCATTTGCTGTACATGGCTATGTGCTGCTGTCATCCTGTATTGTCCAAGGCTGGCTATACTTTTTAGGCCGCTGCTGTCCAGGCACACGGCTATTCCTCCTGACTCTCCCATACACATGCATGCCTCATTTGCTCAAACGATCATGTGTTATTAATAGGAAGAGGGGAAAAGGCCGCTATCTTATCTTTGGAGACAACTTATCCTTATAAAACTTCAGGCATTGAAATGCGACTGCTCAGTCCTTCTCTCCCTTGACATACATACTCTTACACATTACCGTACATGGCTGATGGATTTGGTTGACCTTCATTTGAGGCCAAGGTCATACATGGTGTAGTTTGGCTGAATAATGGTGGCTTACCTGTAATATACAATACCATGCTGATTTTTGCTGATACCTGTGTCAGACCTGTTACACCTGATCTTAGTCTAAAGGGTTTAAACAGTGATGGGACTAAAAATTCTCCTTAGAATGTCTGGGACCCCCATAGATCAGATTTTCTCCGTATTGCTTGTTCATGTTTCATGACTTGCATTTGGTATGGTTACTGTAATATATAGTTACAGGACACTAGTATGGTGTGAGGGGCGCTACCCTCTGCTGTGTACTGATGCTGCCCCCCAAGTCTGGTATTTTTCATCTGATCAGGTAACATGGTGTGGGGATGGGCTACATGGATCCTTGTCTATGCACCCTTTCCTACTTAATTTTTGGATCTGTCACCAGCATATGCTGTCCTATGTGAGAACAACATACTATAGGGACAGGTGCACTTTACGTCTAATAAAAGTGGCATCAAATCATATTACAATGCTGTGAAACAGCAGGCACACTTACACGTACAAAGCCTATGTACATGACATTATATTTACGTGACACATCCGGTTCAATGGACAGGTCAGCTGGAACATCCTAGGGGAATAAGAGGGTAACAGAAATACTACAAGACTGGAATATCAAGGTCATTCAGAATTGTGACCGATTGACCATAATGTCTTAACCTAGTAACAGCTACTACATTATAGGTTCATCCGCCATACCGAAGTAGCTGCTCAGTGCTTCTCGTGACTCTAAAATATGTCTCTACCATATAAAGTGATATTCATTCATGATTCATGCCATTTCTAGGGCATCCATGTTTTCCAGTACACTGTGCATTGCAAGGTCAATGTAATAGCAGCGTTGCAAGAGTGAATGTAGATAAACGTGTCTGGCAGAATAGCTTGTAATCCGAGTTATAGCAGGATATCGAGAAGTCCTTCAATAAACACTAAATTCCATACGGGTGCATAATAGTTTAGAAAAAAAATATCAGCAATTTTTCCTGCCATTGAAATAGGACAAAGAAGCCATTATATTATATACTGCTTAGTGCTCACCAAGGGAACCAGCCGTCTGTTCTTTCTTAAAGGGGTATTCCTACAAAGGGCATTATCATCCTGTGAAATGTATGACTGTTGGCGCTCCATGAAGAATAAAGTGGGAGTCCCGAGATCCTGTGTTAACCCTAAGTTGACATCAAGCATTCATGCACACCACTTCTATGCAAAGTCTATAGAAACTGATGGCATTTTTATTTTTAAAGAGTACCTGCCATGTCCGAGCCACAGGCAGGGTGTTCTACAGCAGAAGACGCCCCCTGTTAGTTTGGGGGTTATGACTACACTGTGATTAACTGGTTGTTGTTACCCCTTACCCCCGATGAACAGTCGTATATTGTACACATAAATGGTCACTGTTGTTTCTGAAAGCATTGCATAACTAAATAGTACAGACGAATATAAGAAACATTGTATCAGAGAAAAATGCTTCACATCTCCACTTATTTCCCTCCCTGTTTCCTGCTAAACTGACTTTCACCCTGAAATCTCTGTTATATTTGTTATAAACTACAGGTCATGTCTATCAGATTGCATTTATTGACATCAGTACATGTTAGTACTTCTCCACATATGTCCTGCATGACTTGGGACTGTTTGTGAATGAGTCGGGGAGCAGATTTTACTCTATTTAATCTGTGCAGTGTATCACTAGCTTCATATCTGCATTGGGGTTTACATTTTTTTGGTCCGCTTGGGGACCCAAACAATGTAAACCAAATCCGCATAAAAAGTGGTTACCCACAGACCCCAAGACTATATTTCTTCCTGAAAAATGCTTGCAGGATTGTTCTATCCACGTTTTTCAAGAGGAATGGTGCACAGAATCTCATTGAGCGCAGGTGTGAACCCAACAACTTTTACTGAAAAGCCACTAGGGGTATATTTTGGTTACTGCTTATAGCCGGAGCCCAGTCCACTCAATATGGCCAATTTGGAAGGATCTTTTTTTTTTTTTTTTTTATGTAGATTGTGAACCCCACACAGAGCTCACAATGTACATTTTTCCCCATCAGTATGTCTTTTTGGAATATGGGATGGAAATCCATGCAAAAACGGGGAGAACATACAAACTTCTTGCAGATGTTTTTTTGCCCTTGGCGGGATTTGAACACCAGGACTCCGGCGCTGCAAAGCTACGGTGCTAACCACTGAGCCACCGTGTGGCCCCTCCAATTTGGAAGGATCTTAAAGAGACGTCTGAGGTATTACCTTAAACAAATGTGCTGTCAGTGGTCATTGTGGGTTGGCCGAATTCTGGCCAGCCAGAAGATGTAGATACACCTTGTTAGAGTATGTCTAGCACCCAGTGAGGACATGCCCTGAGTAATAGTGCAGCGTCAGAAGGGGTTACCCAGTTCTTCTAATCTTGAGCCCTACCTTCATTGATAAGTTACTGCAAGGATAATAATCTACAGAGCTGTGAATAACCCGCTGGTAACCTGAATAGATGCTTCCGGCTTACTTATTGACAGGACGCTTACCACCCACTCATGGTGCAATGTCTATTGTTGCTTTGGAAGAGGTAAAGGCAATTTGTATTTTCATAAAATAAAGGTCAATACATCACTAAGACAAATGCACTTGCAGTGTTCGCAGCTTTGACAATGGCTGGATAAGGCAAAAATGAAATACGTTTATTGTCTCCCTGGATTTCTGTAATGTAGTCGCTGATCATTAGTCACAACGACTGGAGCACTGCTTCATCTTCTACAGCAGTCACCTGACTTCTAACCAAAGCTGAGTAGATCATACACACATATATATGTGTGTGTGTGTGTATATATATATATATATATATATATATATATATATATATATGTATATATATATATATATATATATATATATATATATATAAACACGCGCACACGAGTATAGTATCCTACCATGAAACCCAATATCGGTAAAGTTGGCTAGACCTCCTCTCTTTCTTGCTCCAATCTGACACCACCTTCCTGACCATATAGAGTTTAAGGCCTGGTTCACATCTGCGCGTGGGTTTCATGGGTTTTCGTTCGGGGAGCCCGCTTGGGGAAAACCTGAATGGAAACCTAATTCGCATAAAAAAAGCAGTTACCTTGGGAAACCGGCGGACACCCTAAACAATAATGGGGTCGGTATGGTTTCTGCAAGAAAAAAAGCGCAGAGAATAGTGCTGCTTGCAGGACGTCTCCACATTTTTCATGTGGAGAGGAGAATGGAGTGACCTGAACGCAGATGTGAACCAAGCCTCAGTTGCATATCAGGGACCAAAACTAACAGCACTGAAGAGACGACCTCCAGGGTCGCTGTGTTTACAGGAGAACTTGTAGACTTTTTTTTTTTTTTTCCCAATCGAATCCATGAAAAGCAGCCAAACGCCAATTATCCAGACCCCCAATGATGAGCTGTTATCTATGGTAGACCTGGCAGTAGAGTTCTTATTAGATCAGGCAATTTTCCACAGGCCGATGCGGAGGCCATGCAGTGGGAATAATCTGTAAAGCATATACTTTCATTGCCTGTCAGTAGCAGAGCCCTTATTACACAGGGCCATGTGCTGCCGTCAGGTGGTAATTTCTGACTTCCCTTCAGCCAAGGAACGACCAAACGCTGGTTCATCTGGTGATTGTCGGCATTATTAGACAGGTCATTTGTTGGAATGAACGCTTGAATAAAGTGCTTATTCCTGACAATTTGCTGTTAAATCAGCCAGTCTAATAGGGCCTTAAATATTCAACGTTCTTGCAATGCCAACAAGGGAGAAACCAAGCATAAGGCAGAGTTCACACAACAGTGTTTCAGTGTGTGCGTGAGTTGGTTTTACTGCCTACTTCTAGACTGATAATATCTGAGTGTCGTCCGTCTTCCATTGATGGCAATGGGGGGCTCCGTTCCAATGGCAAACAGGATAGGACCTGCTCTGTTATCATCGGAATGGAGCATCGGAACTGTGTGTGAGGCATTAGGGTAAGTTCACACGGGGTTTTTTGGTCTGGAACCTGAGGGGGAGGCTGCCTCAGGTTCTGGACCAAAATACAGGTAGTTGCGACTGGACCGGCAACCAGTCGTGCACTCCGCTCCGGATTAGGCCAAAAGAATGGGCCTAGTCGGGAGGGAGTGTCTTCAGGCGGATGTCGCGAGGTGAATCCGCCTGAAAGAATGAGCACCTCGCTTCTTTTTTCCGGGAGATGGAACAAACGCCTCCCAGAAAAAAGAATTGATTTCAATGGGAGCCGTCTTTTTGGTCAGGACTTTGAGACGGATATGGCCTCAAAATCCTGACCAAAAAAACCCGTATGAACTTACTCTTATAGTTTTCTATGATTCAGGCAGGCAAATCCGACTCGCACATGGACAAAATTTCATGGTCGAAACTTGGTCGTGTGAAACCAGCTTTACAAAGTACAAATTCCCTTTCATATTAATGCAGGATCGGGCAGATCCCCCCAGAACAACAGATACAGGAGAATGTTTGTTTGTATCCTAAATAAGAAGAATGACAGTAACCAATTTTTGCTGTCATTGATCTCATCCATATGACCAAAAGAACAAATTGTTGGCCCCTATGCCAAGTTCACTAGGATCCCTTTGTAGGACTGAGTGTGTAAGAAAATGTTGGTGATCAGAAGAAAATCCCTTAAAATGACTATATACCTGAGGTGTATATACATCTTGGCAGTGGCTTGGATGGAGATTGCTGAGCCCACTAAGTAGCTGCACGCTGTATTTACACCCGTCCGAGAGCAATTTTCTTTCCTTCTGATATTAATGCATGCATCAATAGTTCATGACTTCGAGCTGATCCAGGAGAATGCCGTCTTCTCATCCTTAATATCTCGTCTCCCAGCTGCTCGGTAAGAAGATTGAGGGGTTTGTAGATTTGCTTTTCTGTGCAGTTTTCCTGATTATTTCTTCTAGTGTAACTTAATATATTTTAGAGTTTATTAACTTGCTTCCCATTCCAGTAATAGGACGACCCCAAAACTATATCTACTTTTTTTTTTCCTCCAATTTTATGTATATTGCCAGTGTCGTGCTCCAGTCACTGTGCTAATCTTCAGGGGTCCTCGTCCAAACATGGACGCCTGAAAAACCCCTTCAAGGACTATTCCAGCACCACATGGCAGTAATATACTGACACCCTATGGTGTTCTTACTAGTGTTACTGAGACTTCTACAAGTCCTAAGGTCTTGGATTCTTTATATAGTGACTTTGCACTGTATGGTAATCTGGATAATGGATGTAGATAACCATTTGTACTGTTCACACCTTAAAATAATCGAGATAACAGAATAGGCTTTTATGTAAACTGGGAGACTGAACCTGGAGCCCTGGCAAGACTTATTAGTATTAGTCTACTGTACACTATATGATAAAACTTCTCCGTATTAAATTCCAAAGGTGTGCCTCTTGTATTTGAGCTGTAATGGGACAATAGGGGTAGCTGGGTATACATTACACACCTCACCTACATGTGAATCAGTCACATAGTAGTAATAATAGACACAACTTCATAGGCTTTGTAGATAACTAGGTGACTAATGTCTTTTTCCTCTCTGACCCAGTATTACATCAGATCACGTAAGTTGTTATCTTTAGGGAGCACCTGTCATTATACAATTGAGTTTCAGCCATATTGGGTGGATTTACCAACCTGCACCTAACGGCGGAAGAGGGACCTCTAATATATATATATATATATATATATATATATATATATATATATATATATATATATATATATATATATATATATATATATAACGTCCCTGCCTTCCAACAACATACTGTCCTGTACCGATTATAGTACAGTATGTTACTGGGAGGCAAGGTCTCCTGGTATCATAGATGACTATACTGCTAGGGGTCCCACTCCTGGCATAAGGTGCAGGTTGGCAAATCCAGCCAACACATGGACCAAGTTTCATGGATGAAACTGTCGAGTGAATGCGCCTTAACTCATATGGCCCCAGGATGATGTGTGTGTGTGTGTGTATATATATATATATATATATATATATATATATATATATATATATATATATATATATATGTACACTGTGTAATCTGACGTGTCCATTGCCACTTCTTGGAACACATATGTGATGGGGTGGTTACTCATGGAAGTTATGCACATTTGGTGGCTGCCTTACCAGGCAGGATGGGACTGACAAGGTGGAGGTAGAATGGTACTGACATCTATCTATCAGACATTTAATGTGTGGGATATCATGTCTAAAGGCTAGTTCACACGGGGGCAAGAAGGCAGATTGACAGTGGATTTTGCCTCAAAATCCGACTCCATACAATGGTGGTCTATGGAGACCACTAGCGTGGAAAAAAGAAGCGAGCTGCCCTTTCTTCAGGCGGATTCCGCAGCTTCCGCCTGGTGGCAGCAACCTCCAGTGTCGGCCCATTCATTTGAGCCAACTCCGGAGGGGGAATCCGCGACGGTCGTGGCAGGCGGGTTTTGACTTGAGAGTGACGCCAAAATCCACCCCCCCACCCCCACCCCCCAGAAGGGTCACTGAACCCAGATGTGACTATAGTCTTCGTGCTGACAGTCTTTTGTCTTTATCAGTTGCCAGTGGATACGACTGTGAGTGCAGGACTTTCTATGGTCTGGGACTTTTCAGAAACTTAACCCTGATTTATTTCCCAGGTTCTCAGGCAGGGACGCTACAGGTATGAAAAGATAACCTAGCTGCAATAAGGACATCATGGCTTGGTTTCTGACCATAGAAAGTTCTTATATGCCTGGTCTTATCCATTGGCAACTGATTAAATCAGCAGACTGTCTCCACTAAGACAGAGAAAACCTATAAAATTCTGCACATTTTACAATTATTTTGTAGAATTTATTATTTTCAGAAATGTTTTAACTTTTAATTCTCGGCAAATGTAAATATGTTCCTTGGAAATCCTTTATAAAGGATGGGCTGGACCTGCCAAAAGGGGAGTCGCTCTCTGCTCTGGTTCATAGGAGAAGGGGGTATCGTAAGTGGGAACCTCTGTGACCTCCATAAGATGACTGGACATGGGTTCATGGATAATAGTACTATTGTATGTTTATAGATGAGATAGTGTGACGCTACTGATGGAGTAACATTGCGACTTGTCTATAGTCCTAGTCTGCACAGTCTTGGCCATCATCTGGATATACACAATTGTCAGTAATAAGCCATTGTGTGTTCCCGTGTTGTCTCACATGTAACAAGAGAATTAATTTGTTCGCTGCGGCCGTCCTGTCGGCGCTTTGGGCAGGCACCAGCAGACGATTGTGCGGCTTAATCACAGTGTGGTCTCATTGTATAAACATTGTTTGTCTGTTTTACAGGAGAAGCTGCTGGCCAACGTGTCACTCCAGATGGCAGACATCACTCGTCTGAAGGGTAGGAGATATTTGTATGCCCTGGCACTGTCATCCTAATGTCTGTCTCTCCATGTAGTGTGGGTTTATAGGACACTGACAAATTTCTACATTTTACTGTGTCTTTTTTTTTTTTTTTTCAACATTATAAACGGTTATTGCTGAATTTTTTGCTTGTCTCACTGCAAGTTAAAGCCTCATGTACACGACTGTGTGCGTTGTCACTGTGCTGCCTGTGTTTTCCACGGATAGCATGCTTACTCATTCTATAGCCCCATACACATGACTGTGTATTTTCACAGTCCCACATATGGGGCTGTGAGCTGTGGGCAAAAGATAGGTCCTTTCCGTTTTGTGGCTCTTGGTCACCGACATAAGTGAATGAGGTATGGGTGGCACGCAGATGTCATACGTGTATCGTCCCTGCCATTTAATCACGGCCCCGCTACACGCACGTGGTCTTGTGCATGTCGCTTTAGACGTTATATAGCAAACAGATTTCCTCCCTATTAATGTCAGATTTCCTGGGACGTAATGGTCGGGCAGTTGGATTTCAGCTGCCCAATCTGTTTGTTCTTGGACAGATAAGCCATTGCCAGATGAGTCTGGCAGTGGCTTTCTCCTATTCAGGACACATGCAGTGCTTGGCCAAGCATGCAAGTGTATGGGGGAGCTTGGTGAAATAGTTATCAGCTGAACAAGCATTTGCCCACCAGAGGTTTGTATTTGGCCGGCTTTAGAAAAAAAGGTTAGAATCCATTTTTATATCTGCAGTGCCTGCAAATGAGTCTGTGAAGCAGGAGCATAAAGTTGGCATTACACATAAGAAATGTCTGCTGTACTAATATTAGTCTGACAGTTACCTCCTTCACAGACACGCTTACTTGGATTGGCTAAGGGAAGGTTCACATCTGCGCCCCGGTCTCCGAGAAATTGAACAGAAGATGGAAACCGGCAGTCACTTTTCAAGCAAAGTGTCCGCCCATGTGTGTTTTGTGCTCTCCGCGGCGAAACCGTTTTACTTTTTTTTTTTTTTTTAACCGGACACAAAGTGGGACATGCAGGTCTTTGTGTCCAGTTAAAAAAAAATACGGTTTCACCGCGGAGACCACAAAACGCTCACGGGCAGACACTGTCTGCCAGGTTTCCACCTCCTGTCGGCAAAAGACAGAAACCTGAAAGCGGAGACCGGGGCACAGATGTGAACCCACCCTGAGCATGCATATTTACTACGGCATAGAAGTAGCTGTCAGACACCATTTAACATGTCTGAACTTTGCTCTATAAATGCAAACATTTGTCAGACATACATGAAAAATCCTTAGGCATTATTTCCACTGTAGCACAGACAGGAATGTCTCATGTAGGTCAGTGTGGAAATGCAATTGTTAATATCTTTTGCAAAAATTAGAATTAATTTCCATAACAAATTTGTCCCACTTACAGCAAAATATGTTCGTGTATACAGCATAGACAGATGGAAGTCCTTATAATGCATACATTATATTAGGGCTGTGTGGTGGGGGGAGGGGCGGAAGTTAGCGACTTCAAAATAAAATGATGAATTACCAGTATATCTAATTATATTATACAATTACATTCTAGTATTAGATGTATAGTTTATGTATTTGCTTTCATAGGAAGTCAGTCACTAGTTTTACCTGAATTAAAGGAGCTTTACTGCTTCTGGCTGGCCATGGCTGTCAGCCACTTATGAAGGAGTCAGAGTTGGTGCTTTGGCCTACCAACTCCACAGCTGTACATCAAGTTATACCTTAATTATAGAATGTTATAAACCGATTTTTCTTTCATCTGATTGGCTGGTGTAATATTTAGGAAGGTCCTCTCTGTGTCCCTTCCTTTACAGAACAGTTAAATGAGCTCCGTCAGGAATTTATGCGACAAGAAGATCAACTACGCGAGTGTAAGAACAATAACACCCTGCTCCAGAAGGCAATGAAGGAAGAGAGGTAGGTGCAAACTCTTCTGTACACCTGTACACGGGTAACCTGCACATTAACCAGTCCACTAATTCTATGATGTTCTATGAAGTTTACAGTGCACAAAGCAGCTGGCCGATCAGAAACACGAGTACGAAGACAGTATAAAGAGGCTACAGAACGCTGACAAAGACAAGGTGGGTGGATTACATTGATTCATGTATTTTAGACCAGAGTAACACAGCGACTTTCTGTAGTGACAAAGGGTTTGTCCATGACTACTACATCACTAGGTGATGGTTGGGGGTCCGATACACAGTACCCACACTAATCAGCTGATATCTGCACAGTGTACAGAGCTAGAAGCACATAGCCCCCTACACTGTATTGGCTGTGGAGCACTATTGCAGCTCAGATACCATTTACTTTTAGCTGTATACAACAAATATATTGTTTTGTAGTTTTTTTTTGTTTTTTTTTTACAAGTGCAGTTTTTATTAAAGGGGTTATGTCACCACAGACATAAAATTCTTCTAAAATTCTATACCAAGCACAGGTACTATACATTGTATGGAGTTGGGCCTGATTTACAGTAGAGGCCACATTGCTCATGAAACTTTGCGTCTCCCAATCAGCTGAATGGTGTGGGTGCAGGGAGTCAGACCCCCACTGATCAGATATTGATGATATATCAAACTTGGAAAATCCCTTTAACCATGTTATTCAGGACCACTTTAACCATAGGGCCAACGGTGCACTTGCACCAGGCCCTATGGACAGCGGGACAGTCCTACATTTGCTGTCCTGCTGTCCAGGGCAGTGGATCCTTGCTGCCCCAACTCTGGATGCCAATGAATTGAAGCCAGTGATGAAGTAGGGAGCCGTCTGCTTCACCACGCGGCTGCTGTCTTTTCTCCCGGTGTCCTGGGAGCAGGAGGCGCAATGTAGTGACACCACTTACATCACGGGCTGAGCCCATACCAATGTGCAGAGTAAAGTTTGCATTTTTTTTTTTTTTTTTTTTTTTTGTAGGTGGAGGCAGATAAAGCAGACGTGGCCGCAGTTGAAAATGAGAACAAAATGCACACTGTACCTGCCATAGTCAAAGAGGAACGCGTAGAAGACCCTTCAAGTAACCGCCTACATTTTGAGAGAGGTGAAGAATTTTTACCATCTGTGTAGTTTTGGACTTGCTTGTCCATAGTTTATCATGTACCTGTAAACAGGAATCATACTTTACCATAGCAGGATTTTCCTAGTCGTTTTTTTTTTTCACATTTTCTCTGCATCTCTATTTAATTTTTGGGATTTTTCATATATGATCTGATGGGTTAACATGTCCTTTCACAGTTTCGCTCCTGCCTGTTGTGACATTAGGCAAGGACAAATTCTCCCGCATGGGCTTGTCCATTTTGGATGAAACTTTCTTGGTAGAATGATCCCCTAGCGATGGTAATCTCTGAGGGACTTCAGCAGCAAGTGCTTAATTTCCCTCCAGCGCCTCCCTAGGAGAAATAAGGGATTGCATGTTTACCCTTAATATCAGCAGTGTTTGCATAATGCATATGCATATGTATGTGTCTCCAGAGCAGAAGTTCTTCTTGATTGGGTGACCCCACTATAAAAACTGAAAATTCCTTAATGCGGTATTCATTTACAAATGTACATATATATATGAAATAGAATTATGATTTGGACTGGTACATCTTAGATGCTGCCAAAGCTGGTGGAGATGCAGGAATGCCAGAAATAGAAGACAGCGAGCCAATGAAACCAGATGCAGTCCCCACTGGTGAGTCTGAAGAGCACAATGGGGGATGAATTGTTCCATATGTTCTCCATATTCTAGTTCTTTACTCATGTGTGTCTCTTATGTAGCTGAGAAGAAGGTAGACTTACATGCCCTGGCCAATGAAATTGGGGAATCTGAGAAACAACCTTCTTTGCAACCAGATTCTATTGCAAACGCCCAAGGTAAGTGGTCTTTCATGGGCTGTGGTCCCAGTGAGCGGTGCTAATGTGAGTGTGGCTAGTTGGCTCACGAGGGGACCCCCTCAGAGGCTTCTCTCTTCATGAGGCCCAGTGAAATAATGCTAAAAAATTGAGATCTGGAATATATTTTAGTATATTGTGCCAGAGAACAGAGGTCAGGAACTAGCATAGATTTCCTATATAACTTGCACCATTTTTTGGCGTGCGTTATAGTAATTTGGTGAGCGGCACGCAAAAAGAGGAAAGTGGCGTAAAAATAGCCTGTGCACCATGACTATTCCCATATATACCAGTTTTCTGATGTGGGGGAATAGTGAATTACCCCATAGTATGTTTGTTTGTTTTTTTCTGGCAAAAAATTGCATTTATTTTTTAAGAATTTTTTCCATTTTTACCATTTTTATTTCTTACCTTGCATTTATCAAGTCCTATAGAGAAGCCTATGACAAGAATGCCAGAAAAAAAACCCTGTCTGACCTAGAGCAACATAGAATAATACAGATAATGCAGTACAGACGGTAGACAAAAGATAGACCTATAAAAATGCTGTGTAAACCGCCTTAAGACAACATTGTTATGTATTTTCCACTTCCTTAGCCAAGTACCTTCCTCCTGGTATTAAGAAGGACTCCCCGGTGGAAGACAACGCTCTGCACTTTGGTCAGCTGCCTCAGAAGCAAATCCCCAAAGAGCCGAAATCCATGATATTTCCAAATATAAAGCAGAGTGAGTACGATATTATGAATAGCTTACAAATCATTATCTTATCACAGCAAGGACGGCAGTACTGTAAATGAAGCCGCAACACGCTGTACTGTCTGTGGTGGAGAAACGTCATCGCTAGCCGTGTCATTTATTACTGTTACTTACCAGTATTATTATCCTGCTGGCATGTTTGCGGCTCATGGTGTTTTATAATCTCCATTTTTCAGCATTGTCGCCACTGGCAAGTACATTGTGTTTTATATTAGAAATATAATGTATATTGGAAGTAACAGACGATGTGATGTGGAAACCTATTCATTTCAGTGCAGACCTGACGAGAGATGGCCAAGGGATTTGCTGCCATCCAGTGGTCCGATTTGGTGTTACAAAGACTTGTAGAGATGCTGGTTTGTGAATAGATCAAATGTGATTCCATATCTTGTGGGGGGGTTTTTGACAATTGCGAATACAGGATGGCAAAATTTCCAAACAAAATAATCTAGTTTATTTAGTTGCTGGTACCTAAAGACAATACAGCCCCTCATTCTATAAATAAAGGGGTTGTTCTGGATTAAATAGATATATATATATATTTTTTTTTATTGGAAATTAAAAAGTTGTATTGTTACACTTTTAAGTCCTGGAAAATCCTTTTAAAGGGATTGCCCTATAATAAACACTTATCACCTTTACATAGTATTTGGTAAGTGTTCCTATGGCCGGGACCCTTACCAATAATGAAAACGGGGGTTCTGTATCCACCGTTTCAACAGAGTAAAGGTCTAAGACAAAGAGGGATGAGCTCTGTATTTGACTAACTATTAGTCCCATAGACTGTGAATGGAGTGGCAAGTGCATGTGTTCAACAATCGCTGCATTGAAGCAGAAGGGGGGTATCCCCATTCTTGTGAACATTGGGGGATCCACTAATGGGACTCCCATTTCTCAGATTCATCACCTATCCTGTGTATTAATTATGGGACAACCCCTTTAAGAAGAGGTTACCTTTGATGGCATACATGACATCATTCATGCCAGTTAAGAACGGAAGCCATGACTGTAGCTCTAATCTAGAATTGCAGTCCAAAAAGAGATTTCTTGCTTCTTTTATGAGTAGCTTTCACACTGCCAAAATACAAAAAAGTTACATGTGAACATAGCCTTATAAAATATGTCCTATTGTTTTTTCTAAATGGTGTGTATAGAATTGATATAATGCGTGTGTGACGTATACGATCATCCAGCCCAGTGGTCCTTCTGTACTATGTGCCCGGCCTCTTCATTTATACCACCTTGTTATACTCTCCCATGTAACACATGCTTTGACTTGGTTAATTTAACATTTGGCCTCTTTGCATTAATAATTTACGTATGTGGAAATAATATATGAAGTGTGGAGTTACAGTTACCCAGCAAATATCACTATGGCAGATTGATGGAAACTGATGCCATGTTTACTTCCCGTGTGGTGGAGAGGTGAATCTTTGTTTTTTACGGATGATGATGGGACATTCAGGCTTCTGGCTCTTGAACATTTATTGTAATTTATGGAGTAAATCTATTGTTATGCAATGCACAAATATGATGGGCGTATAAGAAGTATGACTGGTATACCTGGCAATGAGCGGGTTATTAATTTGGTACATAGAAACACAAATGTATCATGGCACAAGAGTGGCATTGCCGTTCAGCCTGTCTTCTATAGTGTATGTCTGATTTGACGTGGTCCGATGATATCTTCATGTTGAAGTTGTTGCAGGCGTTCTGTAAGTGAGATGGATGTCTGTGGTTCTTTGTGCCAGCCAGTAGAGTGTGTGTGTGTGTGGTGTAATCCTAGTTGTACATGGTAATGGCAGGGTACATTTGGTGATAATGCCAGGGTACATTTAGCCCCAGTTCACATCTGTGCATTGATTTCCGTTCGGGAAGTCTGCTTTGGGACCCTCCAAACGGAAACCTAATCCACATGAAAAAGTGCTTACCTAAGGAAACCTGTGGACACCATAGACTATAATGGGATCCATGTGGTTTCCGCTCTGTTTCTGCACGAAAAATGCAGAGAGAAGAGTGCTACTTGCGCTTTTCTCTCTGCATTTTTCATGCGGAGAGGGGAACTAAGTGGCCCGAACACACATGTGATCCGGGCTTTAACCCATTGCAGCAGTGATATACTTTAGGCAATATTCACGCTTATCATGCTCTGGAAAGCAGCTTACAGTATGGCTGTACTTCAGATTTATTTTGAGGCAGATTCCGCCAGTTTTTAGTTAGGAGGTGATGGAGAACATTTTAAACTTGCATCTTGCTCCATCTTGGTGCACATTCTGTGTTTGATGCAGCCATAGAGCTCGCGGGGTGAGACTACTGCGTTTTTATTCCATTTCTGTGGCTAAGCAGCAAGTAAACCTGCGGCAGAAAGCTGAAGCTCTGGCTTTCCACTGCGGGATGCACAGCGATAGATTTTGGAGGAGTCTGAGGCTGAACACTTACCTCAATCTCCACTTCACTTTCCTTTATTATAAACTGCATTTTTTTAAAATTCCTTTACACTACAATACAGTTGTTTACCAAAACCCATAGAATTGGCGCACACAGAATCCTTCTATTATCCTTAAGACAATAGGAAGGAGTTGTGGCTTTCCTTCCAGCCGGGCCAGGAAATGCTCCTTGGGAAAGGTTATACAAATTGGCTGCTTTCTAAAAGTAAGAAATCTGTTTCTCTAGGTAGCCACCCTGTATGTAAGTCACTGTTTTACCCATTAACTAACCTTGAGACATGGCCAAGCCGGAGTCTCCCATCTGTAGACTAGATCTGTTTCAGGGTTTTTCTCCATAAGGAGAAACTAAATCCCCAAAAGCTGTATGAAAGGCCTCTCACCTAACCAACTAGTACCCTGCTCTGTGCTGACCAGGGGTGAGGACACCACAACCAAATGGGTGCCTCTAACTTTTGGAGGAGACTCTTGGACGGCTATATGATGTTTCAAGGCTCTTCTATGGGTTGGGCATTGATTTACAGGGTAGTTTTCTGTAGGAGTTACCAGAGGGACCGTTTTCTTTCTCCATAATTCTTACATAATACTGTATTGTACTACATATACGGACGAAAGGCTGAAACTAAATTTTGTTATGGCGTGAAGTTTTCCCTTTGGTAAAGATACATCTAGTCCTAGAATATAGTAGTCAGTAGTCGCCCTATATTGTGGGGCTCTTTGCCTTCTTTTTTGGAATATGGGTGTTGTAGAGCAATTCTTGCACGGATGGCGTAAGCCTGACCACCTACTATATGATCCATTGTGACTGGTCCGCATGCAATGTTACACTTTTTGGTCCTTATCAACTATTTGCACAGAATTTCAGAAACCAGAACCACAAGAGTGCGCTGATGGCTTTGCTGGTTTTAGTATGAAAAAGTTTTAGTCTCTGACTTCCATATGTGAACTAGGTTTGGCTTACACACGGCAGGACTATAGTGTAACATAGAAAGTTGTCCAGATATTGATCAGGATGTTCTATCTGAGTATAGCTGATATTGCTATTCATATGCCAGGGGCTGATGTTAGAAGCTCCCACACTTATATATAGGCCATGTCTCACTCTACGATTTTCTATATACCTGTACTGTTTTAATAGAATTGTAACCCTTTCTTCTCCTTGTGATACTGCTCATCGCTGTCTCTCCTTCTATCTGTACAGAACTATACCTAGGTAACAAATACCTATGATTATACGGCTTAGAGGACCTGTCTCCTCGCTTGACCCGTCTAAGTAAATACTTGTATTCCCCATAAGATAACAATTCTGAAGCATCTTTTCTTATAATGGCATGTTATGCTCGTCCTCTATTATTCTTAGAAATTTATAAATAAATGGACAACTGGGTGTTACCATTCAAAGGGGTGTGTCTGAACTGTCAACACTGATTGGATAGTGTCAGACTGTGTTGGAACACCCCTTAGCTGGTAACACCTATTTGTCATATATATCCTTGGTGTAATCTGAATAAAAACCAGGAGCCTGATAGGGACCTGTCCAAGTTACCCCTTGGCCTATTAAACGATGGACAAATTAGATTTTTGGCCACGCTGTGTTTAAGTCCTCAAAATATAGGTGACATTTTGTTATCCTTTGCTGATCTTGGGGGATGTCTTGGTGTAAACGGCACCTTTAAATTAAGCTGCAAGGAATCTGATAACCTCATAGCCCAACAGGCCTCATGAACGGCCACACATCCTGGAAAATGGCTGCTGTGGGTATCCAGGGATTTGACTGCACACAATGACTTTGCCGATAACATTGAGGTATTGTCTTCAAGCTCAGGCTGTCATTGCCACCACGGACGGCTGGGAATTTTCGCCACTTACAATTGCTGGACCCTTTACCGTTAGATCCGCTCCTGCTTATCAAGGGGAAAGATTCTGATCCTATAATTGTATTGTCTTGTATAGGACTTTATTATGCCAAGTGGCTCCAATATAGATCTCCTTTTTTTGGCAGCACAATGCCTCCGACTCCCTACTCTCAGTGCATGCTCCCATTATTCATTTACCATGCATGTGCCATATATTCTGGATTTGTGCACGCTCCCCATCTACACCTATTTAGTTTTTTGTTGATATCTATATAAAGTTTTTTTGCGCAGACATAAATGTGTGATTTATACTTGTCTAGCATTACTGTATGTGTCCTATTTCATGTATTTGGCTACGAGACCCTGCCCCCTTCCCCTTGTGTCGGACCAATTCGCTGTCTAATATAAAGAGCTACTATGCCTCTCCTGTTCTTGACTCCTTTTTAGATTTCGGCATTGTAGTGATCTTCAGATGACTCAGTCTTTTGGGTTAAAGTCCTGTCCTGTCTATACTGATGTTTCCTAATTTTCTCACATTTTCCTTCCTTCTCTCCTCTTCTATCCCTTTCTGCTCCTTCCTGCTCCCGACTTCCCAGGTCGGTTTTTTGATGAGAATGAGTCCCCTGTAGATGCTCAACATGGTTCTAAAGTGGCAGATTATAACGGGGATGATGGTAACGTGGGTGAGTACGAGGCAGACAAGCAGGCAGAGCTGGCCTACAATGAGGAAGAGGATGGTGATGGGGGAGAAGAAGACGTACAAGGTGAGCGTGGGCTCTGCCTGCGTCAAATTATCCCCATGTTGTACACAATCCAGCTCTGGATTATCCAAGTCACGTGACTGCCGTCACCAGGAGTGTCTGCTATTTATAACCATTTCACAGCAATGGCTTTCAATACATTTATCGCTGAGATGTTGGATGACTGTGGGGTGTTCTGCTTCGTTCTGCATGCCGACTTCTGTGCATGACCTCTCTACTACCGCCTTTGTATGATGCTCTGTACATTTAGTACTAGATTGCATGTTTCTGTATTATTGCTAATCTACATACGTCGTGTTTTACTCACCGGCATCAGTCATGTGTTTGTATACAGGATTCATCTGGTTTGTGGTGTTATAGCCAGTGCATCTTTCTCTGCATTCATTATAAACAGCATGGGTTATGTGTCTATGTCGTTATTCATGTTATATATGGTCGTGCATGTGGTGATCGCAGTTTTTCATATGGTAAATGTGAATTCACATGTCGCAGTTTGCTGCAAAAATTGCAAATTAGTTCCATTTATCTGGTTGGACTGGTTTCTGCAGATGAATGGGGCACTTGCAGAAATTTCTGCAATAAGTTCAATATTCCAGGTATTTTAAGTGTCCCCTAATGGGATAGGAGGTAACTTGCTAGTTGGTAGGGGTCCAACTTCTGGGCCCCTCACAGATCACAGGAACAGGTATTCATTTTGTATAGGAGGTATCTGGAGACCGCTGAAGGCAGTCAAGTACAGTGCTTGGGTATCTCCAGGAGTCCCATAGATCTATGCATGTACAACAAGCCTCTCCCGTCATATGGAATTACAAGGGACCCCCATGCTCATTAACCCTTGGGGGGGGAATCCCAGCGATGGGACCCCTAGTGATCAACAAGTTACACCCTGACCTGTGGATAGGGGCGGGCTTCACATATATAGAATACCCCTTTAAAGGATTTTTCTGTTTTACATGAGCACCCCATTAGCAGTTACATCCTCCCTGCTGTACTTACTCCATTCATTCTGGTCTTGGCCAAGATGGATGGGGAGGGGGGTTCTAATATCCAGATGCTGTACACAATTCTATCAAGACTCACACACTGTTCCCAATGTAGTCTACACCTAAAGGAGTTTATGGAAACCATGGAGTTCATATAGATTGCATTGCACGATTATTGTAGATATTTGGCACAACATACTTACCCATTGTAAACTTAGGTCCGCCATATGCGGAGAGATATACTTCAGTTCAGACTATATCTGGTGGGTTGTGAAAATTATATTTTCAGCGCTGCAAAAAAAGCCTCCCATTGACTTAAGTGGGTTCCTTTTTCTGCTTCCACACCAAATTCCTCACCATTTTCCTCCATATGATTGGACCCTTAGGATTTATCTTCAGGCAGCGGATTCTGCCTTGCATACCCCATTCAAATGAAAGAGACAGTAAAAAATAACTCAAATCCGCCTGCAAAATAACTCTGTGAACTTACCCTTACATGCGAAAGTTGAACAGTACAATATTGGATTTGTTGCAGCTTACGATCAATCCTTATAGGGTTCCATAGTGAGGGACAGTTCATGGCTTGAGGAAATCGTGCCCATGACCATTCCTGACTCCTTATGGCAGTACAAGGGACTATTAATGTCACCACCTATTAGAGGTACCCAAGGGCTACACTGGTAAAATAAAGCAGGTATGGTACATATAGACATCCTTGTCAAGTACTTGGTTGAATATATCTATATATATATATATATATATATATATATATATATATCTATATATATATATCTATCGCCAACCACTAAGTGAACGAAGAGTATAACGGAAAACTCCATTATCTCTCAGGGTCACTGCCAGTATTGGCAAATGTACCATGTACAACTGCTATGTGGGTACTCAGCCTCAGGATTTTGGAGGGAGCTTATTGCATGAGCTATCTTTTGTTCTGTAGTCTGACTACCTACCCTCTTGTTCTAGACTGGATTGAGAAGATAATTATTTAAAAAAAAAAGTCTTCAGTAACCAGATTGTATTCCAGATACATACCATATTCCAGATTGTAGGACATAGTTGTCCCAATATGTGCCACAATTATTAGGCCATGTACAATGCTTAATAATGTTGCCACATTTTCTACAAGCACAGCAGATCATTATGACTGGTATACTACATGCCGGTCCTAAAGAGATTTACCAGGTCTTTCCTTAGAATAGTAAGCCCAGGACCCCTGCCCTTCAGCTGCTTGTAGAGGCTACAGCTTCTTCCCTGTGGCGGTGATGTCACATGGGTATAGCAGAAGTTGAGTCCCATTCAGGTAATACCAAGCACAGGCCCTACAATTTTGTATGGCAATGTGCCTAGTATTAAGTGAAGGGGCTGCAGCGCTGACCCAAACACTGCGGCCTCTGTAATTTCCTGGTCAGCAAAATCTATCAGGTTGGACCCTCACCGATCACATACTGATGGCCCATCTATATATGTCCCAGAAAATCCTTAATAAGTTGACCCCATTATGATCTGCAGGAAGCATAAACTCTGGTACTCCTTTACCCTTACATATTGCTAGTGTTCCTGTGCAGAACTAGTTACTTATCCCAGTGACCCAATGCCTCCGTGCTGACCCCATTCCCCTTCAGCAGTCTCCTGTAGGTCAGGTTGTTTTAGTTTATTCAATTTGTGGTTTTGCATCTAATACTACTGGATCTGGAATAACATTTTTCTTCTTTATTTAGATGATGAAAATGATGGACAAGTGGATGCAGCCGAATACAGAAAAGATCATTTCGGTGAGACCCTGTAACCTGTGACCTGGATATACGGAAGAATGGAATCATACGTGCCAAGTGCTGGGGTCTTTCTCTAGTCTATCATTTGTACTGTAAGAGGAGGCTCAAAGACCAGGAACAGACCATGTTCATACTGGTGCAGGGGAGGATCAGACCTGTTCTATAGTTACTTGCCCCCTTCTTTTTTGGACGGGGCACTACCTGGTTGTAGTAGGACTACTCCTGCAGTGGCCATCACACAGACCACTTGTGGCTGTAGATGTTGAGCTTCCTCCTTGATTGATTGACTCTTTAACCATTTTTTTTTCTTTGGGGCTGTAAATATGAACTTTTTGCTGGAAATTTTGATCTGGATTCAGTTCCCACCTAGTAGGTTCATAAGCCGCCCAACAATACCTGGAGTCAATGACTGTCTTGTACATATCTTCTTGCCAGGAACATTGCCTGTAGAAGATCCACTGCGCACATGATCACATTGTTGGATATACTGTATTAGGATATGTACTCTCCTGGTACATTTGATACACGATCACCTATGGATTCTGACTTTATGATGCAGACCCCATATCATGGGAGTTACGTGCCCGGTTCTATGTGAATTGAAGGGCTGTGTCTTAGGATATTTTCTGAAGAAGGGTCCAATCTTCCTAGTGTAAGCAGTGCCGCCAAGTACCAGTTTCTCTGCAAATATATTTATAAAATCTTTGTATTTTGTATGTAATATGTGTAAATAGACTCATGCACTGTACTATGTAACACCTATGTTGTTCAAGCAGATCCTGCGCCTTGAAATTCAGTTCAGATCAATAATCCAATTCTACATATCAGTACATTAGGAATCTAAGGGTGTTGCTACTGGCTAACTCACCGCACATGCCCAATGATGGACTGCCGCGATCATCCGATTTAGATAATTCCTTGGATAGTACACATTTACAGCGGGCATTTTTTTTTTTTTTTTTCTATCCACCCTAGGGGTTAGATGGCACAAGCAGTTTCTTTTCACTAAACATCACATACAGCCTTAATTTACTCCAGTGCATGAATAGTTAAGGATCTAGAAATCTAACGCCTAAAATTAAAACCGAATCAAATTGATACCTCTTAGTATAGACTATTCTAGTTCTGGAGCCCAGTGCCCAGCTTGCTCTGTTCACACCTGTAAAATTGACTGCCACACATGACAATGCAAGACTCCATAAGGTGGACTGGATCCCAGTGGTAGAGAAATGAAGACCTTTCTGTTCTCCGCTGGTGTGTGTTTCGAAGGAACCCCCCCTCCCCCTTCCCTATATGAGCATTGGTGCTTAGTGGAGCCACCTACTGGGCTGAACTAAGTGTACATAAAGTAGTCTGTTCACTTATGTGATATTTTTGGCCTTTTCACTATTTTAGTGTCTTATTTAATTAGTTTGCAGCAAATCGACAGGCGGCATACCGGTGCAGCAAACGTGTGAGAAACATGTCAAGCTACGGTTGAGCACAAGGACACTTTCTTTTATGCAAATAATGAAGGAAGAAGGACTAAACGAATCATCTGCCTCCTGTATCTCACATTGAACATTCTGTCTGGCCGTGCTATAAGAAAAACAGTTCCTGAATGTATTGGGTTGTAGGAAGGGTGAGTGCCAAGAAACATGGCTGCCATTCTAGTTGCCACTGGGAAAGTCGCCTGGTTCAGTAGTTGTGTATCCCTGCATAGCCCTAGTGGATGCCGAGTGCGCAGTCACTTTAGTTGTCGCACTACTTTTCCCTGGATATAACCTAAGATTCAGTTGAATAGGATCTGTGAAAAGCAGGACTTCATTTTTTTTTTTCATTTTCAGGAACTGTGAGGACAGGGCACCTATACAACTCTGTTGCAGAGATTTTTTTTGTCCTTGGCAATACCCATTTTAAACACCTATTTCTTCTGTTAACTTTACATTTCCAACTTAAGAAAATTTGTTATTGGTTGTTTTAACATTTGTATATTTGTGTGTGTGAGCTGGTCCGCAGGGCTTTGGTACTGTCTACAACTTGCCCTGATACCTGTGTCCTTGTCCTGCAGTGTGGGAGAGCAACCTGTCCAGGACGTTCTTAATAAAGGTAGTAAAATGGTTTATTCTGAGTGTGTTATTCCAGGGCACGTGTCTGCTTTACATTTCACTAGAAGCGGACATGGACTGAGCTGTTCAAAAGGTGAGTGTGGTCAGGGCCCCTATTGGCACTCCCTGCTTGAAGCGAATGGATTCCATTTTTCTGTTCCTGAGCCTTTCTATAGGTTCGGTCTCTACAAATTCATTTGTGAGTTGCAGTGACCTGAAAGTTTACAGTGACGCAGTCTCCTCTTCTTACAGCGACTCACGGGTAATGCCACAAAGCCCTATTGTCTTTGTACTTCCTCGTATTTTTTTGATTTATAGTTGAAGTAATCTTGAAAGGGATTGCTTAAGGATGGCAATCCCTCTTCATATGCCTATTGGGTTACCTTCTTACTGTAACTCCAGTTATAAAGAATGAATAGTAGAAGTTATATGTTATATGACGGTGCAGTGCTCTGTCCGCCGACGGACCAGAACAACAACCTGCAAACCGCTAAAATAGTGGACACCAATGTGCCCCATGACTATTATGGGATCCATCAGGTGTCTGTTCTTTAAACTGAAACCAATAGACATAACAGACGGACTTGCAGTGCTTTATCATCCAGCGATTTTTGACACACACAGTGGCGGAGTCTTCAAACAGAGACATAAACGCCAATATGACTGCTATACCTACAAGGCAATAAATCCATCAACGCTTCCTCCCTTCTCCATAGACTTATGTGTGTGATCTGGATACAGAGATGATTTCATATAAGTAAGGAGTCAAGGTCCGGCTCCATGCTCATATGTGCACTTTGTCAATGTGCTAAATGTATATTTTAATAGTTCTTGCGCTGACCAATTATTTGCTGTGGCCCCTGTATTATCACGGGTGTGTGTAGGGGGCTGTGAGCATGGAGGCAAAATTCAGGACAAGTCCTATTCGTTTCCATTTTGCTGCCCAGGCTAACTGCACAAATGAATGGGTACATGGAGGGTACATGAACGTCATCCATGTGCCATCTGTGCTGGTTTACCATGGACCCCCAGATACACATGGTCATGTGCATTTACCCTTACCCCTCGTTCACATCTGCATATGGTAATCCGTTTGGGGAATCTGCAAGGGGACCCCCCCCCCCCCCCAACGGAATACCGAACGGATTTGCAAACACTGTATAGTGAGAGCACACGGACCCCATAGATTATAATGGGGTTCGTGTACTTGCCACGCACTGCTGGCACAAATCATGTGGACAGGAAAGTAGATTGTGAACTATTTTCCTGTCTGCATGTTTCCTGCGGAGATCTGCCGGCAAACACACGGACCCCATGATAGTCTATAGCGTCCGTGTGCTTTCACTGCACACCGCTTGCAAATGTGTTTGGTATTGCTTTCAGGTGGGGTCTCCCATGCGGAGTTCCCTGAACGGATTACCAAACGCAGATGTGAACGAAGGATAAGGAAAAGAGCAGCGTAGTAGGAAATAGATTTCTTTAATAAGATGTATTACAAAGTTTCTTATATTCATATGTGCTATTTTATTTATGAAACCTGGTTTTAGAATTGAAGGTATGCTATAACTTAGGCAGAACATGTTTGCTATATGTGTTGGGAAAGCAGAGTAAAAAAAAGAGGCTTAATGATTATGAAGATCAATGGGGGTCCTGCGGTTGGTACTCCCATTTATGAGCTCATTTATGGCACACGGGACATATCCATACATTACCTGGACAGCCATTCATTTACATGACTCTCGTATAATACCACATTACTCCTGCCTATGCCTAGCTATGGCTTGATCCAACCATAACCGCTGATGGCCAGGGGTGAGAGGAGCTGGCTTCGTTTTGTGAAAGTACTCCTTTTTAGATTAGGGCTTCACAAGGTCATTTGCAGTTTGTTGTAAAGTAGCAGCACCTCTTTTTAAGGCTGAGGCCCTACATAGTGGGTCACAGTGAAAAAGTCCTGAAGGAAAACTGCGGCGGAAACGCATTGTGGTTTATCCTGAAGCGCATTTCACAGTCTGCAGGCTTTTCCTGTGGACTTTCTCCTTCAGTTATACTTTTTATATATATTTTTTTTTGTACTTTAGACATCAGAATAGCCTTTAGAAAGGCTATTCATCTCTTACCTTTAGACATGGTCTCCACGCCACCGTTCTTTACCGGGTTTTACCGGTATGCAAATGAGTTCTCTCGCAGCAATGGGGGTGGGCCCCAGCGCTCAAACAGCGATGGGGGCGTCCCCACTCTCCAGCGACGCCTCCATCTTTAGCTGCATCCTCCCCTTCTCTTCTCGTCTTCTGTCTGGGTCAGCTCCGACGCCTGCGCAGTCAGCTCTACTAGTGTCTCACTGGAGCTGAAGATGAAGGCATCGCTGGAGAGAGTTCTCTGGCAGCAGTGGGGACGCCCCCATCTCCGTTTGAGCGCTGGGGCCCGCCACCATCGCTGCGAGAGAACTCATTTGCATGTCGGTAAAAAACTGTATTTTAAGGAACGGCGGCGCGGAGACCACGTCTAAAGGCAAGAGACAAATAGCCTTTCTAAAGGCTATTCCTACATCTAAAGCACAAAAATACATATTTAGTGGTAGAATCCCTTTAAGGGAAACGGCGTTTATGTAGATATAATTTACATGCTGCAATTTTTAAAACCGAGATGGTTTTAGAAATCACAGGATTTCCACTGCACAAATCAATCAAATCAAATAGGCTTTATTGGCACGTCCGAATGGATATTTCGCATTGCCAAAGCTATTAAAGTGGGGGGGGAGTTGGAGTCGAGGGGGAGAGTATGGGGTGGGGGGGGGGGGTGGCTGATTTGGGGTATAACAGTCCATGGAGTCTCATCTTCCTCTTAGTTGGTGACCGCTATATGGGGAGGTGGGGCGGGTGTATTGGGATAAATATAACAGTCCATGGAGTCTCATCTTCCTCTGGTTTGGTGACAGCTGGACACGTATTGGGCAGCGATCTCCACAGTGGCCTCTTCTTCTCCCAGTAGGATGTAGAGTTTCCTCTTCTCGTCTGCAGATATGAAGTCTGGGATGTGGGCAGAGAGTCTTTGGTAGTAGACGGCCCTCACAGCTGAGTATTTGGTGCAGTGTAGCAGGAAATGGGCTTCGTCCTCTAGGGCCCCCTGGTCACAGTGCTGGCACAGTCGGTTCTCCCGTGGCTTGTACGTCTGCCTGTGTCACCCCGTCTCCATCTCCAGGTTGTGGGCGCTCAGTCTGTACCGGCTCAGGGTCTGTCTGTGTTTGGGGTGGCGTATTCTCTCCAGGTAGGTGGCCATGGTGTAGTCTCTTTGCAATGACTACTGGTACACAGTGAGTTTCTTGGAGTTATTTATTGTGCTTCTCCATTCCTCAATGTACCACTCTCTGTCTCTCTCAATTACTCCTTTTATTTGAGCCTTGTTCAGGGCATGTTGGGGGTTTTGGCTTGGCAGATGGCTGATGCTTGGTTGGGGGATATCAGTTTTTCTCTAGGCTCTGTGGCTCAGCCAGGCTTGGTGGTGGTAAGAGCCAGGACTGCTGCCCTGTATGTGAGTCCAGCATGATAGCGCCCTCTTCTGTATGGTGAACCATAGGGGGAGTCTGTCCAGCTCTGCCCGGCATCCGAAGTTGGAGGTGCTGCGGTGGACATGGAGGAGGTACTTGCAGAATTCTAGATGGAAGTTCTCTGTTGGGCTGGAATCCCACTTTGACTGGTCTGGGTAGGTGGCTGGGCCCCAAACCTCGCTGCCATAGAGAAGGATCGGAGCGATGACTGTGTCAAATATCTTCAGCCAGACCCTCACCGGTGGTTTGAGGTGGTACAGTTGTCTTCTGATGGCGTAGAAGGTTCTGCAGGCTTTTGCTTTCAGGGTTTCTATTGCTGCTTTGAAGCTTCCTGATTGGCTGAGCTCCAGCCCCAGGTAGGTGTAGCTGTTGTTTTTCTCCAGTGTGGAGCCGTTCAGTGTGAATTGTGGGGTGGGGGCTTTGTTGTGGCCCTTCTTCTGCATATATTTTTTTGCAATGTATGGATGGGATTCGCTAGAAAAATGCAGTGTTTTTTTTTACGTCACGTGGGGCCCCAACCTAAAGAAACGCATGTTTCATAATGATCACCTATCCACAGGAGGTACTCAGTATCTGATCTGTGGAGGTTCGACATCGGGACCCTGCACAGATCAGCTACTTTTGACAGCATCAGGGTGCCAAAAGTTACAGTGGTGGACAGTGAGCAGAAGCAACTGTGTTCCTATTCCCTAAAACCAACCACTGTACTGTACAGTGGAGGGGTGTAGCTGCGCTCCTATTACTTGAATTGGAGCAGAGCTTCTTTCACTCCCTATTATCTGTAGTTTTCATCACCAGCACACATCTGTGCAGGGTCTGTGCCAGGCCATTAATAGAAGACATGTATAAGGGGTTAGAAAATCCCTTTAACTATTTCCCTTAGGAGAAAAGGTTACAAAGTTCTCTTTTGCTATTTATTTATTTATTATTTTCTTCTCTACAATGTATCAAGGTGCACTACAAGAAATCTTTCTTTACATAACTTTATTGTAACTATTGTTTCTTTTGGCTTTAGTTACAGTCTGTTACTTTTTATTGCCATAACTATCTGATCCATGCTGGGTCTATTTCTGCATTTCAGGCTAAGCTCTAGACTTAGATTCTACACCCAGGTTCAGCGACATCCATGCTGGATCATGGTAAGAGCTGAGCTCTCTGTGCTATGTTGTTACTGTAAACACCCATGGTAGGGATTATAGAAACAACATAGCACTCATTTTAGGGGAGGGAGCTGCTCCCAGAGGCAGGACCTTCATCTTATGTAGTTGCTGGTTGTTGTAGTGCCACACGTGCAGGAATCCCTGGTTACAGTCTTTCCATCTTTACTACATTTTCTAGAGCCTTGGATGACATCTTGTTTCTACTTTAGATTATCTATTAACCTTAAGGGGGTTGTCCAACAATACGAAACACTGGAATTTAATAGAAACTAATATAAAGGGAGTTTTTCTGGAAGTTCAGTATTGAGGTATCTAATCGGTGTGGGATCCAATACCTGGGACCTCCTACAGATGAGCAGCTCAAACAACAGCAGGACTGGGGTGAGGACCACTTCACAGGCTACTGACGTCCTGGCAGGTCATCACGTGGCCTTCCCTTCAGTTGGGTCCCAAGTATCTGAACCCACCAGTCTAGTATTGATACCCCAGCCTTAGGATTGATCATGAAGGCCTCATGTAGTGGGCTCAGCAATGGAAAAAAAAAAACAAAAAAAACTCTGGTCTGGCAAGTGTGAACACTCCCTAAGCGGTATGTGTCCCCAGTGTGCCAATGGGTGGACATAGTAAAGTCCAGCATCATAGACTGGCAATGTACATATGTGATCACCACTCTCTTCATACTGGGAATACTGGTACCCCTCTTTCTCAGGGAGGGCACATTGCTGGCATTGGTTGGCATATTTTGGGTCCATGAACATATTAGGCTACATCATACACTTTAGGTACATGGTATATATTTGTAACACTGTGTATTGTGATAGTTTATACCTTTTCTTTACTAGGGGGCAGTGTACATGTTTTTCATACTGGAATATAGTATGTTTTTATGTGAACCTTATCCTACACTGTTATGCCTGTGGGGTTGTACTCGCCCTTGCTCAGAGCACTCGCCCCTTGGGCTTCTCTGGTAGCCCTGACATGGTTCCCCACAGGTGCTCGGTAACACTTGTGAGCAGCAGGGCATTGTGGCGCTCCATCCATTCCTTCCCACAGACTGTACACAGCTCCCTCCCTCCTTGTACTCTCCACATTCCCTCCCCCCTCCCTACGCACAGTCTGGCCGCGCATGCGCACTGCGCTGTATCCGGGTCCTGCGTTCCCTCGGTCGGCGGGAAATGGCGCCCGGGATTTAGCTGCCGCGGTTCGGAGATACGGAGGACACTCGGCCCGGGGAGGCGAAGAATAATTCAGTAACACCCTGTGATTTCACCGCTTCTTACCCGGAGCCCACCGGGACACTCCAGGTAGAGATTAATATAGGCTGTGGATGGGGAGAGGCCTTCGGGGGAGAGAGGCCCGGGAACGGTCGGTGTGTGTACACACACGAATCCTCCCTCCTCCTGTGCGGCCGTGTAGTGTGCGGGGGAGGCGGGGACCACCGAGGTGTGTGCGGGCCAGGTGACGGGCATGTGCGGCCACAGCGCTCTGTGTATATAGGTGTACTGCTAGATGGCATTTCTGTGTATATATGTATGTGTACTGCTAGATGGCATGTCTGTATATATGTGTACTGCTAGATGGCATGTCTGTATATATGTGTACTGCTAGATGGCATGTCTGTGTATATATGTGTACTGCTGGATGGCATGTATATGTATGTATATAGGTGTACTGCTAGATGGCATGTCTGTGTGTATATATATGTATACTACTAGATGGCATGTCTGTGTATATATGTGTACTGCTAGATGGCATGTCTGTGTATATAGGTGTACTTCTAGATGGCATGTATGTATATAGGTGTACTGCTAGATGGCATGCATGTGTATATAGGTGTACTTCTAGATGGCATGTATGTGTGTATATGTATATATGTGTACTGCTAGATGGCATGTCTGTGTATATAGGTGTACTGCTAGATGGCATGGCTATGTATATATGTGTACTGTTAGATGGCATGTATGTGTGTATATATGTGTACTGCTAGATGGCATGTATGTGTGTATATAGGTGTACTGCTAGATGGCATGTATATGTGTACTGCTAGATGGCGTGTGTGTGTATATGTATACATGTGTACTGCTAGATGGCGTGTCTGTGTGTGTGTGTGTATATATATATATGTATACTGCTAGATGGCATGTCTGTGTGTGTGTGTACTTCTAGATGGCATGTCTGTGTGTATATATGTAAGTATATATGTCTACTGCTAGATGGCATGTCCTGTGTGTGTGTGTGTATGTGTGTGTGTGTACTGCTAGATAGAATGTCTGTGTGTGTGTGTGTATATATATATATATATATATATATATAGTGTGTACTGCTAGATGGCATGTCTGTGTGTGTATACATGTGTGTGTGTGTGTGTGTACTGCTAGATGACATGTCTGTGTGTATATATGTGTACTGCTAAATGGCATGTGTGTGTGTGTGTAATGCTAGATGGCATGCCTGTGTACTTATGTATGTAGGTGTACTGCTAGATGGCATGTATGTATGTGTATAGGTCTACTGTAACATGGAATGGCTATATGTATGTATTTATATATGTGTGTGTATATGTGAGCACAAACATGTATTGTGTCCTGCTGTATGTTTGCTGTGTAATGTATGTGTGTGCATGCAGGTACCTGTATGTGTTGTGCAGTTACTTGTGCTCAGTGTATATATATATGTGTGTGTGCGGGTACCTGTGCACTGTAGATGTGCGTATATATAATGTGTATGTGAGATGTATATGAGCGTGCAGTTGTGTGTGTAGATACTTGTGTTGGGTATCTGTATGTGTGCAGGTACCTGTCTTATCACTGTGTGTATACATGTACTGCTATGTGTTATGTACAGTATCCAGGCACTTGTACATAGTGAATACAAAGTCTTCAGCTACCTGTATGTTATGCGCATATGTGTATATAGTGTACAGGCTGTGTTTATACCCTGGTGCGCTGGCTGTCCTGATTTCTACCATGTGACTGTACATACACATGGGCAAGTGTAGCAGCACAGCAGGTGTGTGTGTATCGAGATAGATAGATAGATAGATAGATAGATAGATAGATAGGAGATAGATAGATAGATAGATAGATGATAGATATGTGATAAATAGATAGATAGATAGGAGATAGATATCCATTGTTTACAGCACTACATCCAATAATATTTATGTTACTCCTGGGAATAAAAATAATAATCCCTAAGCGGCTACATTCACATCTGTGTTGCCCGTAAGCCCAACAGACCACATTCTAGTCATTGGGACCCCTCTGGTTTTTCATTATTTGACAGATCTGTTTTATTGTTTAATCTGTTCTTCTGGTCCATTGTAGGATTAAATGATGCAGATGTGAACACACCCTTAGTGAGGCCCTTGGGTATGGCCTGATATGTCATTGTCCCATCCGTAGGAATGCATTGACCTTGTTTACATGGAGGTGCCCTCTGTTTAGTAAGTACATGACATGGTCAGCCTGTGCCTGTCAAGTACATGGGAATTATTCTTAGACTTTTTTTTTATATGGGAAATATTAGATTCCTTGTTCTGGAGATAGCAATACCAGGGTTATGCTGGGCAGGTAAAAAAAAAAAAAAATCCGCAGTGTTGGCAAAGTGGGCGAGATGGGTAGAATCCGCAGCAGAGAAATTGACCTGTGGAGCAGATCTTAAATCCATTACATGTCGGGCCACACGGTGGCTCAGTGGGTAGCACTGCAGCCTTGCAGCGCTGGACTCCTGGTGTTCAAATCCCGTCAAGGGCATAAAACCATCTGCAAGGAGTTTGTATGTTCTCGCCGTGTTTGCATGGATTTCCATCCCATATTCCAAAAGGACATACTGATAGGGAAAAATGTACATTGTGAGCTCTACAAAAAAAATAAAATCTATAACTTGTTGATTGATGTAGCAGAGTTTTAGTCGTTGACATACATATATATATATAGTGTGTGTATGTGTATATATATATATATATATATATATATATATAATTTCAGATTCTGTATGGTCTTCAGTGCAAATTTAATTACACCAATTTATTTCCATGTTTGTGAGAGTAGTCCTATTTTATTGTTTGTTGAGGATAGGTCTGCCATTGCAGAATACAGGCTGCCACTTAGTAGGTACAGCTACTTTCTCCTTGCTGTTTATATAAGAGGCAATTCCAGTAATATTCTGCTCTATTCTTTGAGTAGTTCCATGGTAGTGTCGATCAATACATGGGTTCTTGCTGTGTTTGCACCTCCATCTACATGTGGCAAGATAAATACATTTAGTTGTATAGATCCTTTCACCTCTGACATTCTGTTCCTTGTAATAACAGATTATATGTTACCCAAACCCTTCTGGCTCTGTGCCATACTATTATAGTGTGCTGAGTTCCCCGCTAACACTCCGTGCTGTAATAATACGGCGCCATAGTGCAGCAGGCACAAAAGCTTGAATTGGGGCTGAGCTGCGGTTACACGGCTCAGCCACTACACAGTGTACTGAGCTGTCGATTTCTGACGCTGTGCGTTGTGCTCCAAACTGCTGATCGAAGGGGTGTTAGGTGTTGGACCCCCACTGATGTGATCGTGATGAACTATCCAGTTTTGGAAATCCCTTTAAGGTACAATTGAGGCTGCATCAATAAGGACGAGTTCACATGGAGGATTTTGTAGTGGACTCTGCCAGAGTCTTGGGTGGGTTCACCTGAAAAACAGAACAGATATTTTTTTCATTTATTTATTTTGTAGCCAATATATATATATATATATATATATATATATATATATATATATATAATTTTTTTTTTTTTTTTTTTTCTCAGCTAATAGACTCCCATTGAAATAAATGGAACGTCGAATTTTTGCTGAGGAATCCTGCATCATTTTCTGGGTTACCAATGCAGGCCATTGTCGTTCCGTTGCGGCTTTCCTCCGCTGTTATGCCTACAGGAAATCTCCAGCTGTGGACTTCGCGGCAAGATCGAGCAGGGCGCTTACTTTTCAGCGCTCTGCTGCAATCTCTGCTGCCCATTGATAACAGTGTGAGGTGGAATCTGGGGCAGAATCCACCCCCAAGTCTACAGGACAGTATTTTGCAGGGACTCCTAGCGTCATAGATAATTATACTGTGGGGTGTCCATCCCCCAACATAGTGTATAACCTGCTAAATCTGGCACATACATAGGGATTTAGTCACGTGTCCCCGACTCAGTAGTATGAAACCAGCGTGATAATGAGGCCCTACATTGTGGAAACGCAGCTTTTTTTGTTGCAGATTTTGTTGCGGTTTTTTGAGCCAAGACCAGGACTAGATTGAGCAGAAGTTAGAAGTATAAATACTTCCTATATATTTACAATTCCATTTGTAGCCATTCTTGGCTATGGCTCAAAAAACTGCAACAAAATCTGCAACAACAAAAAAAGCTGCGTTTCCGCAATGTGGGGCCTCAGTCTTATAGTGCAGATGGAGATGAGACTGATGTGTTACTGCTGATTCTCGGCTTAATGGGTTATTCCCATCTTGCCAAATTTCTGCTGAGATGGGAGTAAGTGTTCACCATCCATAAGAATAATAACTTTATTTATAGAGCGCCAACATATTCCGCAGCACTTTACAAATCAGAGGACACATGAATGGACAATATGAGACATTGCAGTGTGACAAAGAAAATAATATATCAAACAGTAAGAGTGAGGGCCCTGCTCGCAAGAGCTTACAATCTGTGAGTGCTGGTTTACGCTGTTCCCATAACTCACATAGAGGTGAATGGGAGCTATGGAAATGGCAGAGCACAGCTGACCTACACTGTTTCCGTAGTTCCAGTTATACTAGGGTTTGGAACTTGGGAGTCATTTTATTTCCATTTCGGCAGCGATTTGGCGACATGGTAATTACCCATGAATACTTGCTGCTGTAAAAGGGTCTAGTTATACATGGCGGTTGTGCTTCAGTCCTTGTCGCACCCCATAGAACCATAGCGATTAGCAGTAAAGCACCTGGGACTTTTGCTGCAAAGTTCTTGAGCCCTATGGGAACATCAGCAGCTCAAAAATGTGATGTGAATCTGCTGTAAGTGTAACAAGCTATGAAGAAATGACAATGTTTGCAGCAGATTTGGATTGATCCACTGCATCTGAAAGGGAGCAATGTTGCAGTAAGTGTTAATAAAATAAACTTCGCTTGCATAAGCCCTGTAGTAACATGTGTCCGTATTAAAAGGCAATAAACAGACCCAGGTTGAGGGTCATGTACGTTTGGTGGGTTAGGAAAAGGTTGTGCAGACATGAGATTGTGGGACTACAAGGTTAGACTACACAGGATTAGTTTGTTGTCTGTTACCATGGAGATGCATAGATTTGTGCAAGAGCTGGAAAGACAAAATACTAGGAAATTTTTCATTAAAGGGATCCTATCATTCAGGACAAATTTTTTGTCCCTAACACGTAGGAATAGCCTTAAGAGACGCTATTCTTCTCCTACCTTTAGATGTCTTCTCTGCGCCGCCGTTCCGTAGAAATCCCAGTTTTCACCGGTATGCAAATGAGTTCTCTCGTACACTGGAGGCGTCCCCAATGCTGCCAGAGACCTCTCCAGCGCCGCCTCCATCTTCTTCAGAAACGGTCTCTTCCGGCGCAGGCGGTGACACTTGTAGGCCTCCGGCAGAGCCGACTGCGCATGCCCAGAGGCCACAAGAAAGTGGCTGCATACTTGCTGTGTAAACGGCCATTTTTCTTGTGGCCGTGGGCATGCGCAGTCTGCTCTGCCCGAGGCTTAAAAGTTTCTTCACTACAGCTGCTTATGTTGCATAGGGGCTGTGCCTATTGCCGCTCTCACCCATTCACTTGTATGCATGTGACATTGAGCAGCTGATCTGTGGGGTTGTCTGATCTGCACTGCTCCGATATTGATAAAGGACATCCTCACTTATAGATGCTATCTGTATTATACAGCCATCACCTCTTATAACTGCGATGGGCTGTTTAACCCCTTAGATGTTATGGCTATTAGAAGATGAGAGCACAGTATTCTCAGAACTTTGCACTAACATAGTTGGGGCTCAGCAGGGCCAGGTATGGTCTGCTACACACCAAAAAAAATACCATAATTTACTCTAGAAACTGGTGTGAATAGCGCAGAATCTTTCATTTGTGGCACACAGTCGTGCCAAATATTTTTTAAGACCAAGGATTTGCACCACTAACTAAGGTAGGGGATAAGTGTTTGATCTTTTGGGTCGGACTACTTGGACCCCCGTCATCATGAGGATACACGTTCCCAAGTGTGGCCACCTCTCCCCTCACTTCTATAGAACGTCTGTGATGGTAATCTGCAACACTGCCATGCCCGCACGTCCACTGCCCCAGTCACACAGGGCACTCATTATTGTTAGGAGTCCCAGGGGTTGGATCCCCAGCCATAATACACAAGAGAACAGCTAAGTTTTAGGAGTGGGAAAAAAACCTCTCCAATAATTTTGGCACATTTTACCATACTTGTACATTCCCCACCAAAACAGCAGGGGTCTGGATCATAAGGTTAGGGTTAGTCACAGTACAACTGCAACCTCTCTGGAACTCCAGTGCATTTCAATGGGGAGACAGAGGGATACATGACCACTGACAGCTGGGTGTTAGCATTGTTTTCTTTGTCATTGATACCCACCATACAGTAACACCCAATTGTCTGTCCATAAATTTCCAGGAGGTATAACAGAGTGACAGCATACCAGTGTATTCCATAATTGTTATATTGTAGGGAATGCAAGTATTTCCTAAAATAGAAGTGTCAGGAGAGGTCGCAGATCCTATTTAAAGCGAACACTCCTCTTTTGACCACCAAACAGTATATAGAAAACTCCTTCATGTGTGACTCACATACACAAAAATAAAACCTGCTGGTACCCATGGGGCTGTGATCAGTAGGAACCATTGTATATACACTGACTCCTGAAGTCATTGGTTGCTGGCTCAGCTCCTGCAGCAGGCAGTGCATGCCAACCAGTTCAGGTGACCTGTCAGCAGCCATCTAGGATGTCACTTGTGGCTGACAAAATGGCCGCATCCATGTTCTGACTGATAACCATCTACGTCATCATCTTGTCCAGCTGTGTGAAGCAACAGGAGACGTCTATGAAGTGAGACGCCAGAAAGTTATGTGTCCCTTTTCATACCTGTGTGTAAATTACATAACCACCCCTTTAAATGTCAGCTAAATCAGTAAGATACAGCCTTAGGCCCTTGTTCACATTCAGTGCTGTCGTGTTTGCGTTCTATTTGTGTGTTGTGTCATAGGTTAAATTGTGATAAAAGGGACTACGAAAGAAGACGTTTGTCCATTAAAAGGATTGTTCTCTTGTCCACCATTGCTGCCGTGATGGGAGCCATTGTTCATAAGTGCTATGCTACATACTCTGGTGTTCCCATAACTCCCATAGAGGTGAATGGGTGCTGCGGAAACGATGTTGCACATTAAGCAATGTTGTTTCTTTAGCTGTCATTCAACTCTATTGGAGTTATGGGGACTAGGTTTGTGTTACTGTAAGTCTCGTCCTAGGGGGTCAGTACTTGAAGAGTTATTCCAATCTTGGCAAATTCCTGGCGAGATGTGAAACAACTGCTTGTAAGTTCACCAGCTCTCTTAAATGGCTATTTTATTCACACCCCTTGGGGGCAGGAGTGGCAGTTTTTACCCTCTAAGTGTACGTCCCTACTGATGAAGGGATAGATAGATACCCCTAAGCGTCAGTGTATTCATACTTTTCCAGGAGGAGAAACAGAGTAATTTTGCAATGCATCATTGGAAGAGAAGATGATCTACATTATTACGTAGAAAAATACGTTCCGTCTACCCAATGTTAGGAGAGCTGTCAGGTCTGCCAGAACCACATGTACCTTTTAAGCTGGAGGAAATTCCCATATGTCATGTAGATGTATGTCAAGGTGATGGGATTTGAGAAAACTCTATGTAAGTGCAGAAAGGTGGAGCTCTTGCGAAATACCTCAGTTCTATGCATACCCTAAGGGAGCGTTCATACTACTGTTGGATGTCCATATCTTAGGTGGGCATTCACATGGAGTAACGCGACGCTGATTCTGGCACGATAACTTGCGGCAGAATCAGTGCTGATAAAAAGACTCCCATTGACTTCAATGGGTTTCGTTTTCCACGCGAAACACATTGAAGTCAGTGGGAGGATTTTTTATTTATTTTTTATCAGTGCTGATTCTGCCGCGAGATATCGTACCAGAATCAGTGCCGCATTACTCCATGTGAATGCGCCCTTATAGGGTCCGTTTAAAATAAATAAATAAATGCACACCTATCATAACTGACACTAAGGCTAGGTTCACATCTGTATTTGAGCTTCTGCCTAAAATTGGCAGAGAGAGAAGTATTGCACGGGGGACTGCTCTCCAATGGTTTCCATATAAAATTGGTGAAAACCTGGCGGACCACATTATAATGAATGGGTTCCACGGTAACCACTTTTGACGGAGAGACCAACGCTATTGTGCACCTAGCGTAACTGATGGAAATGTGTCCCAGTTTTTTTTTATCGGACACATTAACATCAGTTGGTTTCTATTAATGTCTGTTTGTGTACCGTCAGTTTTTGGGAGGGGGGGGGGTTTGAGCATGCACAGAAACAAAACAGAACTAACAGACGGTATAAGTGATGACCATCTGATGTTTTTTTGTTTTTGTTTTTTTTTAAAAATGGCCACTTCACATCTGTCGAAGTCTGTTATTTTGAACAGGGCCAAAAGTCCTGCACCCTGTGTTATTCTCTGCACTAAAATAACGGACCTGTGACGGTTTGGGTGAAAACTGACACTAACAGACAGCAGATCAAATTGCATTGGAGTCAGTGGGATTTTTAACGGTTCTGTTAGTGTCCATTAGGAGCGGACACCAACACTAGTATGAACAAACCCCTTAGAATTGTCCTAACAATTCTCTGTTTCCTACATGCCGTGTAAAATGTTGTCATTTAAGACCTTAAAGGGGTTTGCTCATAAATACAGCTCATCCCTTGTCCACCCCGAGAGAATAGTTCCCTTGTACCCCTGTCTGAATGGAGCAACTAGTATGTAAACGCTCCATTCACTTCTATGAGACTGTTGAAGACACCTGGAGTACGGCGCTGTGCTATGGCGGCCTGCGCAATTGTCTCTCCATTCAGACATTTGTAGCAGGAGGCTTTGTTCTCGAGATTGAAAGCATGTAAAAAAAAATAAAGTTGCACAAATATGGTGTAATTTGAGAATTACATGTATGTTACTTGACAGCTGAAGCCATCCTTCTCCATATGTAACAATGGTTATATGGCCAGTGCTTTTATGTGTAATATTTTTGTCTAGATTCAGTTTCTTTTGTTATATTATTTTTTTTTTTTTTTTTTTTTTTTTTAATGGGCTCAATCTCCATGACAGTGAATATCTTGCTGAAGGGATACTTGTTGATCTTCAATATTTTACCTAATGCCCTCCTTTAAAGTAGTTTTCCCATCTAATATAGTGATGGCATTTCTGTAATAGCCTATTACTTTATTTTCCATTACCTCTGGGGCCTTCACATATCCCAAGAGTAAAGGAGCCATAGAAATGATTCAGTGCACCAACCTTCACACCATTTCCCTACACTCCAGTGTCTCAACCATTCTACTCTACTCAGGGGCTCAGGGCGGCCCATGGTCATGTGACGGGCGGCCCATGGTCATGTGACGGGCGGCCCATGGTCATGTGACGGGCGGCCCATGGTCATGTGACGGGCGGCCCATGGTCATGTGACGGGCGGCCCATGGTCATGTGACGGGCGGCCCATGGTCATGTGACGGGCGGCCCATGGTCATGTGACGGGCGGCCCATGGTCATGTGACGGGCGGCCCATGGTCATGTGACGGGCGGCCCATGGTCATGTGACGGGCGGCCCATGGTCATGTGACGGCACAGCTCAGTAATCGGTGCAATATTTTGTAATGAGCTGTCTGACCATCTCATGGCCATGGGGTGACAACAAGCAGAGATCTAGAAAACCATTAGGAATTGATACAGAAATTATATTAGAAAATTACTAACAATAACCTTTATTTGCTTGGTCTGAACAACCCCTTTAATCATTTAAATTTGAAGCACGAGTTGGGAACTGTTTTTGTTTTTTTGTTTTTTGTTGCCAGTCCTCGGAGAATCACTTTAAGTGCACCACCGACATCTCTCTGCTGTCAGAAGGGCGGGCCTTACTGCCTAGAGCCATAGCATTTTCCATAGCATTGTACTGTCAGTGTGGGGGGGGGTCCTTAGTACCCAGTGATGACGCTGAGTATTAAGGCCCGCCCTTCTGACAGTGAAGGGATATCGGTCTCCCTGGGGGCATACTGTCAAAGCTGACAATGCCCTGAATTCAGTCAGCTTTCCATCGATATATAAAACCAGTAGTGTCAGAGGACGCGACAGGTCCTCTTTAAGTTTACAAAACCACTTTGGCTATGGTCTATGGATTTCTGTGGGTGACACCCTGGTGTGAAGTGTATCTTCTTTTTAGAAGCGTGATGACTTTCTTATTTTGTAAGATTATATATAAGTATACATGTGTCTTATTTACCCTTTTAAACTAGTATTTTCATTTGCAGCTTTTATGTGGCGCTCATAAAGATGAGGCTAAGGACGCGGAAGGGGTCTCCGCGCAGCAGTCACGGGCCTGCCGGACGCACTGCACGTACTAAGAGGAAGCACTCAGAAGAAGAGGAGGAGGAGGAGAGCTCTCCTCTTGCAGAAAAGTTGTCCAAACCAGACACTGGTCTGCTGTCCACCATAAAAAATTTCATCAAAGGCAGCACAACAAAGGTAAATGTGAGCTGAGTATGCATGAAACTCACTGCTGAGGTTTTGTGTGCAGTTTTTGTCATTGGTCTTTAGTTTGATACAGTAACAAGATCTTACATGACATCTTTTCTATATCACTAGGAGGATCGAGAGAACCCCGCAAAGCGGAGTAGGGTGGAGCGTGACCTCGATAACAACCTCATCACCTCAACTCCACGTACTGGTGACAAACCAAGCAAGCCCATTGCACGTGTCCGGCGGAAAAGTCAAGTTAATGGAGGTAAAGGCAAGGCGCACTGTGCAATCCTTGACAAGCACATATACTAGGTTATTGCACTCATTTTCTTGGTTCCTATTGGTTAGGAAATATTGGCTCAGTGTTACTGTTGAGGTTGCGAATTGACTTTGGTGTAAATTTGGTGCATATAGTTTGACCTAAACTTTTTACAACTTGCTAGACACGTGGGTGTGGTTTAAATGCACCGAGACGTCCCAATAATGCGCCAAAACTGTGTCTTGAAATTATGGCTCAAATTAAGTCAACTAAAAGGTGGTATAACCTTAGTATAAACGGTCTAAAGATACAGCAGATTTATCATCCAGCTTCATACGTGGCCAATCTGAGCCATTGTGTACTTGGCCAATTTTTTTTTTAACATACGTAGATTTATATATAGGAAATCTGTAGCATACTCAGTTGCCTATAATTATAGTGATCGCTCCCACCAGAGCTATAGAGTTGGCCTACAATCGCACAACCATGGTATAAAATGTCTATTTTTCACCGTTTTGCACCCAGTGTATGGAGAGATCTGTAAAAATGGACAACAATTGAGCATGACCCATAGTTTTGCAGTCCGTTATAATGGCCTGTCATAATATCATTTATGTAGATAGACCTTGAAGGTAATGCGCCCATGTTATGGCTAATTTTGGGTGGAGTCTGTAAAAATTTCCTGATTCTGACTTGAAAACATTGACTATTTTTACTGCTTCTACTGTCCATGGCTGTTGGAGCTGGAGATAGGGCGGGTTCACATCCGCGCCCCGGTCTCCGCTTTGTGGGTTTACGTCTTCCTCCAACAGGAGACGGAACCCCAGCAGTCAGTGTCTGCCTGTGAGTGTCTTCTGGTCTTCACGGCGAAACAGTTTTTTTTTTTGTTGTTTTTTTTAATAACTGGGCACAAAGTCCTGCATGTCCAACTTTGTGTCCGGTTAAAAAAAAAAAAAAACTTTTTCGCCTTGGAAAGGCAGAAGATGCTCACAGGCGGCCACTTTGCAAACCCATTCCGTCTCCTGTCCAGTTTCTCGGGAAGAAGATGGAAAACTGAAAGCAGAGACGGGGCGCAGGTGTGAACCCGCCCTTAGGCTGTGGAGAAATAGAAGAGCCAGAGTCGGTGGTTTGTCTTGCCGACTACAACCCTGGCTCTCACTGACCAATTGTGTTGTGTTGTATTTGTGGTTTTCTTTTAGGTCTTGGCTTATCAGAAATTATCTCGCCGTGAGCAGCATTCTGGGCTCCCCTTGTGAGATGTTTGTGGAGTTAATAGGCCAGCCATACACATAAGACTTCAGACAGCCATTTTGCAGCCATCCAGTCAATGATGAGATCGTTCGTACAAGCGATCCCACCATCAACCTTAAGGGGGAATGTATCACCAAAAAAAAGGTTGAGTTGCCTCCAGTCTGCCTATGGCCATGAGTGCTGTAAAGCAAATTACTAAATGCTGGTACCAAAGCAGAGGAGAAGTTCAGGCAAGATGTTAGTTATGTACAGGAAATAGAATTAAAAAAAATACAAATGCAGATTAGATTTCTTGTTCTAATATATAATTGTCGATACATTCCCTTCAATGTGTGTGGTCAGTTCTTACAGCTTCCTTTAGTAATTGATAAGTACCTGCTGACTGATCTAGATGGGGGAAAGAATAAGTTACTGGTCGGAAACCTTCATCCAGTGCAAAATTTTATTCATAGTCAGTCGAATTAAACCCACCTCCCCATGCCCCGTCATAGACTAATTCACTGTGAGAATATAAGCCAATATCTGTTGACTCCTGTATAAGAGCGCTAGCATTGTCTCTCATGTATGAGTAGGGTTTCATCCACATGTGGCTGCAGGTTCATTGGAGTGGACCCTAACACCAGTAGCCCAGTTTCAAGGGGTCAGATATGACTTGTGTGTGCCGTCCTGCTCATCGATTGCATTTCTTAGATTTTATGGTCCGTTTCTTTGTTTTTACAGTAACCCTTCTTTCCTGTATCTTATTGCAGAAGCTGCAAGTTATGAGGTGACCCCTCAACATCTGAAACAAAATGGAAAGCTGGATGATGCATCTGTTGCAACCAGCCCACCCAGGACCACACTGCTGGGGACCATTTTTTCTCCCGTCTTCAACTTTTTCTCACCAGCAAACAAAAATGGTAAGCGTTTCATGTAAAATCAGTTGTCTATTGACCATCGTATTAGCATTACCTTTTTATATAGTTCATTATTTTTGACCTTCATTATCTGTATTGCAGGCACGTCTGGATCAGACTCTCCCGGGCAAGCGGTGGAGGCGGAGGAGATAGTGAAACAATTGGAAATGGAGCAGGTGGATGAAATCAGCACCAGCACCACCACATCCACTAATGGGACGTCCTACCCCAGTCAGGTGACACCTGTCCGTACAGCAGCCAATAGCTGGCTAGAGGCTGGTGAGGAGGCCCCGGAGCGGGACATCCCAGCATTAACAGGTTAGTTGCCTTATCTTATTGCAGTAGAAAAATACTGTTTAATCAAACTACAACCTGTAAGAGAAAGTAAGGCCTACATTCTTATTAGTTGCTCTAGGTTTCAATTCACTTCTCCATCCTCCGTTTACATAACTACCACTTATTCCAAGTTCTACCTATTGTGTGTTTATACAACTCGCATATCTTGATGTGTTTGTTTTTGGGTTTTTTACCTTCTCTCCTAGCCCCAGTGTCCCCCGACAGCGGTTACTCCTCTGCACATGCTGAAGCGGCATATGAAGAAGACTGGGAGGTCTTTGACCCGTGAGTTACAGTTTTCTTTTTAGAAGTGTTTATTTTTTTTTTCCCCCTTTTCATCTTTTGTTTTTTTTGTGTTTTCTTGTTTATTTGAGAATCTGAAGTTTTTGTATCAGTTTTTCATTGTTTGTTACCAAAACCAGAAGTGAATTCAAAGGAATGGAAAATAGATTTAAGTGACTTGTACTTCTCCTGGATCAGCTTCTGGCTTTCTATCAAAAAGTGCCATGCTGTTTTACCCAAACTGTGTTGGAACCCACCTGTAACCCATTTGCACAAGGGAAGGGACTCATTTAGTGTTGGTTCTTCAACAGATCGTATACAAGTTACTGCCCCCAACTCCATAAATGGCTGACAGCCATGGTCAGACAGAAACTGTAAAACACTTCGAGTTTATTAAAAAGCCAGTGGTTGATTCCTATAAAAGTAAATATGTTGCGCACTATGTATCTAGATACACAGTATTCATAAATATAATATTATAACTATTCCTTTTTTACTAGCTCGGTCACAACATATTAACGTTCATCTCTGCTGTCTGTTTGTCCTACCTCATTTGTAAGAGCGCTAATGCCTCCTCTCTTTACTGTAGATACTATTTCATTAAACACGTACCACCCCTGACTGAAGAGCAACTCAACAGGAAGCCAGCTCTCCCCTTAAAGACCAGGAGTACACCAGAGTTCTCCCTTGTCCTGGACTTGGTAAGATGTTGCTTCTATGGACTTTCAGAGTGCGTCTATGGGGGAGATTTATCAAAACTCACTTCTTACGGTCTTTGATGTACCCTCTGTGTGTCAGAAATGCAAATCTACACCAGCCAAAAGCTGGCAAAGCTTTAAGCTATAAATTATGCCAGTTTTTGGTGTGACTTGCAAGTTTTTTAGTTTTTAGTGTGTTTATAGTAAACGTGTCTTGCTGTCAGACCATCCCCCCACTAAGCCAAAGCCACTTTCAGAAAAATGTGGGGCATCACAGCAAAATGTCTAATTTATTTGTGTGAAACTGGTCCTCTGTGGCTTTTTTATTGGCATGTGTATTTTTATTCATTCCTGGTTTTTGTTGTTATTCTTAGTGGAATGTTCTTATTGTTTTTCCAGGATGAGACCCTTGTACACTGCAGCCTCAATGAGCTGGAAGATGCTGCCCTGACATTTCCAGTGCTGTTCCAAGATGTCATTTACCAGGTGGGCGTCACCTTGAGACTTGCGGTTTGTACACATTGCGCCAATTTTGATGGTGGAGATTATGAGTTTTTGAATGGTTTGGCAACCTATACATGAAATTAATTTTCTATGATATCGTCAACATTTTTATGTTTACAAAGGAATCTGTTGGGCTGTTTGGGATCACTGAAATCATCAGCTGGGGTTTAGGGTCCCTTACCTGTCATAGGCATCCTTAGCAGATTCCCTGTGCACAATGAGATGAGTCTGCTGAGGGATCCTAGTGCAGGTGCCTTGTGTACAGTGAAGCTGAGGTCAGTTCATCGCCAGTCACTTGTCATGCACGGTGAAGCGGAGTGTACTGATCTCTATTTACTGGGCACATTGCACACGTGCCGGAACCTCTCATTGGGCACAGGGGATCTTCAGCCTTTGACTCCTGCGGATGTTTACAGCAGAATATCCAGGGTAGGGGCCCTAAGTAGCCTTTCCTCAATAGGATTGACCGATGGCTTTTATTCTAGGAACAATTGGTCTAATTTTTGCAAATTTGATTCTTCTCTTCGACCTAGCTTTTTAATAAACTTTATTTAATTGCAGGTTTATGTGCGGTTAAGGCCTTTCTTTCGTGAGTTCTTAGAACGTATGTCTCAGATTTATGAGGTAAGTACCTAATGAACATTCAGATTTATAATTACTTTGGCACACTGTGTATATCGGTTGGCTGTGGCTTACAAGAATGTCCCTTAAAGGGCACTTTGCTTTACTGTTATTGAAAATTACCCACCCTTGCCTCAAGCCTACTTTAACATATCGCAATCCTTTTTTTTTTTTTGGATACATACGATACGTGACAACTGGTTCATTTAGGATATGTCCAAACATGGGGTGCAGTTATTTAATCTGCAGCATGCCAATTTCTTTTGCAGATTTCACCCTTTTCAATATTAAAGATGAATTCCGCAGCAAATGTGTATGTTTTGCATGCAGATTTTGCCACTGATTTATTGCAGATTTTGCTCTTGAGTTCTTCTCTTATGATTGATATAACTTTTTTTTCCTCGCTGTTGTGGCCTCTGCATAAAACAGATGTTTCCCCCTTTTCCTAAATGTTTTATTCTTGTGCATCACAGATAATCCTTTTCACGGCCTCAAAGAAAGTCTATGCAGACAAATTATTGAATATTTTGGATCCCAAAAAGCGGCTGGTCAGGTAGGTTCACTCACTTTATTCAATGACCCACCAAGCTCCAGAAATATTTTCTTCCTCCGTTGTGCAGCTCTAATGCTTCTCCCCTTTCTATTTTCTTGTTTCTCAGACACAGACTGTTTCGAGAGCACTGTGTTTGTGTCCAAGGGAATTACATTAAAGACCTAAACATCTTGGGGAGGGATCTTTCTAAAACAATCATCATTGATAACTCACCACAAGCCTTTGCATACCAGGTAAAATGTTTTTTCTTGTTTTTTTTATGTGTATATTGAAACATTTAAGACTAGTTTTATAAGTGCACAGTTCTCTCTACCGCCACCCTACACAGATCTGTAAGATCATGTTCCTGTGAGGTGTGAGCATGTTTGTAAGAAGGATCAGACTTTGTACTTGTGTAGATGGGCATCTATTAACATCTGGGTGTTGTGTAGGATGCCAGTAACTAGGCTTTACTGTGCATGTAGTCTTGCTGTGCGCTGCAGAGGCTGATGCTGGATGATAAATCTGATGTATCTTTAGACTGTCTAGACTAACTTTACACTGTATGTTTGTTGACCTAGATCAGTGGTTCTGAAGCTGCAGTATGTTTACCCCAGGGGGCACGATGCTCTGTCCTTGGGGGGTACATGTTGTGGCTAAGAAAAGCACTGGTCTATATTACATGTTGCAAAGCATTCAGATTTCCCCTGTGCAGGATGAATGCAGTGCACTTCCTCTCTCCTCCGGATCCTGAGTGCTCACTTGGTATGGATTTATTTGATGCGTTGTGTTGCATCTTGAGCCATGCCTTTTGTATCTATAGCCATAAATAGAATGTAAAGCATGTACGCCAGCTTGTTTGATGGCTAGAAATTGAGGACACATGAGTGTACAAAGCATAAATTTTTGGCGCCTGCCATTGTTGCACAGAAAGTTTATGAATTTTTGCAATTTTCCACAATGCTTGTCAGTGAGTGGGGTTGGAGAGCCTTGACATGACTGGTTTACTATCACTTGTGTCTTTAATATTCATTCTGTTTTATGCCCTTGGGGTGCTTTGTTCATCTAGTACATGAAATGTGACATGATTTTAGCTCTACCGACCATTTCCTAATCTTTTCTAATTTTTACTGATCTTGCACAAAAATCACAGAGCCCATAGCAAAATATAAAATGGACCTTTGCGCGCCCCCCCCCCCCCCCCCCTCAAATCTGGTATTTTCTGACAAAGTGACATAGTTTAACTTGTGTGGGAGAAAAATGGCTCACGTAAATCGTCAAAAATAAAATAAATTAAAAAAATAAACACCATATTTTTCTATGTAGTTTTATTTTTTTACCAGGAAGTAAATACACTCAGGTGTCCCCACAAGGAGCTCCAAATTCCTTGTTTCCATTCACATTGTAAATGATTAAGCCTTGCCTGTCTATACCAGTGCATATGAACTTCCTTAGAAATCATTAGGAGCTTTAAAATCTCTATGCAGTGAGCTCCCCCCAGTGGAGAATGCAGGAATAGCTTTTGATTTTGTCAGGAAGCAAAAGTTTTAGTGCCACACCCTCCTTCCACAATATAAGGGAGCCTTCACACGGAGTAAACACGCGTGTATTTTTGCAAAATACACGTGTAAAAATAAAACTCCCATTGACTTCAATGACTTTTTACAGGCGTATTTTTAAACGTGTAAAAAATATCATTGAAGTCAATGGGAGTCTTATTTTTACACGTGTATTTTGCAAAAATACACGCGTGTTTACTCCATGTGAAGGCTCCCTAAGGCATAAGTGTATAGCAGATGCATAGTATGGCTTCACGGAAGGTACACCACTGTATCCACGTTGTAGATCTGTGTATGTTTTTGGGATCTAAAGAAAAAATAGCCGTGCTGGAATCAGTGGAGGTGATGATAGGTAAAAGTTATTTTGCTTATAGTAAATTTGCTCCCTACGAATAGACTCTCTGCTCTCCTTACAGCTTTCCAACGGGATTCCCATTGAGAGCTGGTTTGTGGATAAAAATGACAAGGAGCTGCTGAAGCTTGTCCCTTTCCTGGAGAAGCTTGTAGAACTGGTAAGGATTCTTATTTCGTTTCTGGTGACGGCTTAAAAAAAAAAAAAAAAAAGCCACTGCTCTTTTCAATGTATAAACCATCCAGCGGGAACGCATTTTGGTTCTTCCTGCAGCGCTTTGAGCAGAAAGTTCACAGAGTTTTCCTCCGCGGACTTTCTGTATCAATTATATCTATGGGGAAGCCGCTGGTGTTTCCATAGATATAATTGCGGTTTTAAACGCAAGGTGGGCATGGGATTTGCATGAATCCCATCTACTTTACATTTACTGTAAACCGCTGCGATATTTCCCATGGCGTTTCCAGCCCGTGGGGACCCGACCTTAGATGAATACTCTGCTCCTTCTAAGTGAATGGGAGCGCAGCTGTAATACTGCAGCTATACCATGTACAGAGCCCCCCTGCTTTCATCTCTGTACTTTGTATAGTACCAGGCCTCGCACCAGTCTTGAAAACACAGTTGATTGGTGTGGGGGCTGGTTGTTATCCCCTCCTCAATCAGATATTAATACCCTATGATACCCTGTATATTTACCACAAGGTACAGCTGATTTCTGAGACTCTTTGTAGTTCACTTAATGGACCCTTTTTAGTAAGTAGGGATTGTCCAAAGCAGATAAGCAATGAGTGACCATATGTTTAAGCTGTTCAAACCTATGTTAGAAAATTACTAGTATTAAATAACTAAAATGAATTGGTATTTTCCTTTTTTTTTAACTGTAATTTTTATTGAAAATTTTTAACATGACAAATAAAAGAACATTGGTGAAAAATATACAAAAACAATAGAGGGCAGACACATTGCCAGTGCCGCAGTATAAAACAATGTAATAAATCACAATAGAAAGGTGCAGTGAAGAACAAGAGTACAAAGGGGGACAAACACACAGAGACAAAGAGGAGGGGAGGGGGGGGGGGACTGGGGAGAGGGTTACTAGGTCACAGGCCTCGCATGGCACAATAGGCGTCCCAAGGGAACCAGACGGAGCTGAAAGCATCTACATTATGGTTAAGACTGGCCGTCAGGGATTCAAGGCTCCGCACATCCTTAATGTGGGCCGAGAGTTCTGTAGTAGAAAGAGGGGCTGGGCTCCTCCAATGCTTGGCAATAAGAGTCTTAGTAGCCATGCAGAGGTGAAGAAACAATCTGGAAGTCTTGCTACCGAGGTGCCTGGGAGGGAGGTTCAAGATATATGTAAGGGGATCTACACCTTGTAGGAAGAGAGAGTCAGTTAATGTTCTGACCTCCTGCCAAAAACCCATAATAAGGGGGCAGGTCCAAAATATGTAATACAGGGTACCTAGAGCAGCGTTACAATGTCAACCCTGCATAGGAAGGGCAGGGTTCAAAGCATGAAGTTTATATTGTGTTTCCCTAAAAGTTATGCCCTGGGAAATGAATTAGTATTTTCTATTTTTAATGCTTTTTTGTTTCCCCCTTCTTAGAATGAGGATGTGCGGCCTCACATCAGAGACAGATTTCGCTTACATGACTGTTTGCCGCCAGATTAGAAGGACATCAAGGACCTGCAGGATCCCCTAACAGGGGGGGCAGCTTTGAGATGCCTGCAGGGGAGCAGAGCTGCACAACCACAGGACTGAAGCATACATGTACACAACCATTTGCCATAACTGCTGAAGGCATTTCTTTACTTTGCTGTCTAAAAAAAAAAAAAAAGAAAACGAAAAAAAAAAAAAAGAAAAAAAAAATTATATATGGGGAAAAAAAAGGAACGGTTTCACCGTGACGTGTTGTGACTGGTTTGGTGGCACATCACTGGGCAGCTTGGCCTCCTCCCAGGAATTATGTCTCCGAGAGAAACCCCGCTGTCTGTGAGCTGCAGATTGCATCCTATCCGCTGTTGAATAGTTTGTCCGTGTCAGCAGGAACGGAGAGGTTTTTCTCAATTTTTCGGATTTAACCTCCTACACAGTGATCCTTATTAGTGTAGATTATTCATTATCCATTCCTTGTATTTCAGTCGCTTCGATCTGTTCTAGTAGCCAAATTTTATTTTATTATTTTGTATGATATGTTTGGCTGTTCCTATTCTCTGCTTGCATAATGTGTTTTTTGTTTTATTTAGTTTTTTGTTTTTAGATAAAAATTAAATTCTTAAGGTTCAATCCATGTAAGCTCCATTTAGAAATACATATATCTTTTATATTTTATCTGTAATCCATTCTAGTACCTTTTTGAAACATAAAGCTTTTAAAAGGCAAAGTAGAGAGTGGGACTATGGAGGCTTGTACAGAAGGTGTGGGGCCTGCGTACAGTACAGGGGGGAGGGAGATGTATAACCTGTGACTAGGCCAGGATTCTGTTTTCACCTACTTTCCTCTCTGTCTGTACATGCAGATCCGTACACCCATGACACACATATAAATATATATATATTTACGTTCACACATGTATACACGCAGCCTCTCCCTCCTAGACGTATCCATCCACAGCTCTGGTACTGATGCAGCTAATTTGAATGGTGGGTATTTTTGTATGAGGTGCTCTGTCCTGCAGGGAAGAAGTGCAGAAGGTGTGGGTGCAAGGTCGCTTGCCGTTTCTGGCGGGTGCACTATGTTTCAGTGGTGCGTTCGCCGTGTAAAGAAAGAAGAGAAGGCACTTTTTTCCTTTTTTCTTTTTTTCTTTCTTTTTTTTTTTTTTTCTTCCTCCTTTTCTAAAAAAAAAAAGAAAAAAAAAGAGGTTTGTATTTTGTAAGCTTGTTCAGAGAGTACAGTATTGGAAATTAAAGCTCTACCGAGGAGGCTGTTCATCCTTTTTTGTTTCTATGTATATTACCTGTTTAACTGTATGCCATTTTATTGTATAAATTTACACATGGATTCATTTTCAAGTCACTCCTTAAAGTAAGGAGTTTTTTTTAGTAAGTTTTTAGGAAAACATTTAATTTTTGTATTTTTGATTTTAAAGAAAAAGCATGAGTTCTGTCATATTTTCAGTGTATTAATGAAGATTTTAACCTTTCCTCCGGGTGGCTGTTTTATTCCTTTCTATTTGTGTCTGGTCTTTGTGTATGGTCTATTCATTGTAAGCTTATTGGAACTGTATGGTTACTGGTTTAGTGCAAAGGGACGACAGAGGACTCCCTTGCACCACCAAACTAAAGCTAAGTTCACACGGATTTTTTTGGTCAGGATTTTGAGGCCGTATCCGCTTGAAAATCCTGACCAAAAAGATGGCTCCCACTGAAATCAATGGGAGCCACTCAGGTCTTTTTTCCGGGAGTCGTTTCTTCCAGCTCCTGGAAAAAAAGACAAGAGGTGCTCATTCTTCAGGCCATTTTGCCTCGCGATTCGGCCTGAAAACACACCATCCTCCGGACTAGGCCCATTCATTAGGCCAAATGCAGAGCGTGCGGCTGGATGCCGGTGCAGTTCAGTTGTGGCTTCCGCCTCAGGTTCTGGCCCAAAAAACTCCTTCTGAACTTACCCTAAGTCTCAGGCCTAATTCATACAGTCGACTCTCAGCCTGCGCTGTGAACAAGCACTCCCAGCCTGCCAGTGTCCAGAGATAACTCTCAGCCTGCGCTGTGAAGAAGCAGACACCGGGGATCCCTGGGCAGCCACAGAACGCCGCTGTCTCCTGCTCTCACGCTCCGTCCGACCCCGCCCACATGCCCGGCCCCGCCCACAAGAAGTGGGTAGTAGATCTTTTGCCTTGCCAGTTTATAAAGTAGCTCACATGCTGAAGAAGTGTGAGCACCCCTGATCTAATGCAATGACTAGCCTGAGAGCCTTCAAGAAGTTCCCAGCTGTCATGTCAACCAATCTCGCTCTCTGATGACATTCTGGTGGGCGGCGATCGGTGAAAGATTAGACGCCACAGTTCCATTTGACCGCGGTGTCTAAGGATTAACAGCTGCGATCAGTGCGGGCACCGATTCCTTCTTTTAGCAGCGGTGCTGGCCGTATTATGTAGCCGGCATCCGCCCTGAGCTCTCCATGCGACACAGGATGTACTATTAAATCCTGTGTCGCTTTGGGGTTATAAAAAAAAAAAAAAAAAAAAAAAAAAAATGGAATAAAAGTATATTTTATAAGTCCTGTGTAACCCAATACAGTATAATATATATGTATTACCAACAGAGACATAAATTTGGTACAGCTGCAATTGTAATGACCTACAAAATACAGGTAACATATCATTCACACTGTACCGGTAATGGCTTTGAAAACAAAAAATAAGTCTTTTTTAATGTATTGTTTACCACTAAATTGTTCAGGTATGATTTACATATATGTTTTTGTTTTATTTTAAAACGGGACAGGAGTTTAAATTATGATTAGCGGTGCCTGAATAGCCTTTTTATTGGCTATTCACGTATATGTGGGGCTCATACAGCAAAATTTTGCTGATAGAGCCCCTTTAAATAGAAATACTAAATACTATTTTAAAAGTATTTTAAAAATACTAACATACTTGAAAAATTTAAACAAAAAATTAACTAAAAACAAAAAAATGGAACAATTGAACATAGGCTAAATGGAAAAAGAATTTTAAGTTTATTTACAAAACTTGTTTTAAAAAAGAATATTAATTTATTTGTTTAGATGTTATATAATTTAATTTTTTATTTGAAATTGGATTTTTATTTTTAATAGTGTGGTAAAAAATAAATCGCCACACAGTGGCTCAGTGGTTAGCACTGCAGCCTTGCAGCGCTGGAGTCCTGGTGTTCAAATCCAACCAAGGCCATAAAAACCGTCTGCAAGAAGTTTGTATGTTCTCCCTGTGTTTGCATGGATTTCCATCCCATATTCCAAAGACATATTGATAGGGAAAAATGTACATTGTGATCTCTATGTGGGGCTCACAATCTACATAAATAAATAAATCGTCCAAAAAAAAAAAAAAGTCTTTTATCACTTAGTCTATAGTCCCAGCACATCAGCCATAGGGGGACATCTGTACAAGGTGAACTGTCTATACAGTATAGAGTCTGTCTATAGTCTCAGCACATCAGCCATAGGGGGACATCTGTACGAGGTGGAATGTCTATACATTATAGAGTCTGTCTATAGTCCTAGCATATCAGCCATAGGGGGACATCTGTACAAGGTGGCTTGTCTATACAGTATACAGTGCGTCCATAGTCCCAGCTCATCAGCCATAGGGGGACATGTGTACGAGGTGGACTGTCTATACAGTCCGTCCATAGTCCCAGCTCATCAGCCATTGGGGGACATGTGTACGAGGTGGACTGTCTATACAGTATAGAATCTGTCTATAGTCCCAGCACATCAGCCATAGAAGGATATCTGTACGTGGCTGACTGTCTATACATTATAGAGTCCATCCATAGTCCCAGCTCATCAGCCATAGGAGGACATCTGTACGAGGTGGCCTGTCTATACAGTATAGCAGGGGTGCTCACACTTTTTCAGTGTGTGAGCTACTTTATTAGCTGACCAAGGCAAAAGATCTACTGGGGGGGGGGGGCATGTGGGCAGGGCCAAGCGGATCGTGACAGCAGGAGACAGCGGCGTTCTGTGGCTGCCCAGGGATCCCCGCTGTCCGGAGATGACTCTCACCTTTCACTGTCAACAAGCAGACACCGGGGATCCCTGCATCTCGCGTTCGACCCATACATCCTTTGCGATCTACCAGTAGATCGCGATCGACGTATTGGCACCCCTGCAGTATAGAGTCTGTCTATAGTCTCAGCTCATCAGCCATAGCGAGACATCTGTACGAGGTGGACTGTCTATAGTCAACTCACGCACCCCTAAACCGTACGTCTGGTTTTAAAAATTTGCTTCGGGGTTGGGGATTGTAAAATAAAAACCAAACCATGATGTAATTAAATAACTTACCCTTAAAGAGAACCTTATAATACTCGTCTATGGACGAGCACTGTGAGCAGAGGGAGGAGGCGTTCCTCCCCACGCTCACACTGTACAGCACGATAGGCGCTGCTGTGGAGAAGGACGTTCCTGACTGACTGTCAGGAACGCCCTTCTGACTGTAAAGAGCTACGGTACCGGGACCGATAGCTCTTCACCCGGGGCACAGATCGGGAAAGCTGACTGAATTCAGCGCACTGTCAGCTTTCCAGCAGTATATTAAAGTGTATGTGCCCCAAACCATGAAAGGTCCTCTTTAAGTGCTTAAGGAAGTTGAGTTTATTTGACCCGTGATGAACGTGTTTGGACAAGCCTTGCAGTAAGCAGACTCTTTTTGTCCTGCGCCTGCTGCTTTGGATTTAGTCTTGTTAATTTTGAAAAAAGTTCTGTCCAAAATTGCAGGGAGATGTGGGTCTTCGAGATCTGGATCATTGCTGTTTGCGTCCCCTTCACTGGTATTACGATTTTCTTCCATTTTTGAAGTAATTTTATGGAATGGATCACGTGATCGTGATGATTAAAAACTAAAAATAAATCACGCTTCACTACAAGGTGGACTTGTGTTGCTGGAACACGCTGGAATTTTCCCTCCTCTCATCGCACCTCGCACGAGAAACGAGAGTGATGAAGTCACTCGCGCTGTTGTTTGTTTTTTTTAAGTGTGATGAGGCGGGTTATTTAAATTCCAACATTTGTTTTGAATTTATACAGTAATTAAAATACGTAAAATACTTCCTAAACGTGTTTTAATTACAAATACAAAATACTGAATAAAAAAGTATTTTCATTACAAAATACAAATACTATTTTAATTACTTGTATTTTAAATACTCCCAAACACTAATGACCACCAAGAAAGTTAAATTAATATGAAATAATTTTTTTCTGATTTTTCTTGTATAAACCTTAAAGGGGCTCTATCAGCAAAATCATGCTGATAGAGCCCCACATATGCGTGCATAGCCTTTAAAAAGGCTATTCAGGCACCGTAAATGTTATATTAAACTACCCCCCCGTTTTAAAAAAAATAACCTAAAAAAGAATGTGCTCTACTTACGGATCGTGCACGCTGGGTGGGCATTCAGGGTGTGTCTTCATCTTCATCCACGCCACTTCTTCCTCCAATGTCTTCCGGTCCCGTCTTCTTCCAGCGCTCGCTCGCTGACACTGATATGAAAAAACGGCCTGGCCGCATGCCCAGTAGCATGCGGCTTCTACTACGGCTACTGCACATGCGCCCCGGCTATCACTGGCCGTTCGCGAGCGCTGGAGGAAGACGGGACCGGAGGACATCGGAGGAAGAAGAGGCGGGGATGAAGATGAAGATACACCCTGAGTGCTCGCCCAGTGTGCACGTTCGGTAAGTAGAGCACATTCTTTTTTAGGTTATTTTTTTAAAACGGGGGGGTAGTTTAATATAACTTTTACGGTGCCTGAATAGCCTTTTTAAAGGCTATGCACACATATGTGGGGCTCTATCAGCATGATTTTGCTGATAGAGCCCTTTAAGTGTGTCATATAGTCAGACACATCTAACATCTGAAAAATAAGGTAAATACTGGATGTGTTGAGCTTGGACCTTCATTTGATGGCAGACCCCGAGTAGTGGATCTTTACTAAAAGCAGTTGCTTTTGGAGCAGTGTGCAGTGTAGTCACCGGCCATTAGATGTCAGCACATGCAAAAAAACGAAAAATATACATAACAAAAAAAAAATTTCTATGCATGGAATATAGTGTTGGAACTGCCCTCCAGAGGATCTTCTATTGGGCCAATGTTGTAACATAAAAATGAACCGCAAAAATCCAGCAGATGGTGCCGTATTGCAATCACTTGCCAGTGTGGTGTATTTTTTGGGGTTCTTTAAAAACACTCTATTATACCTTATGGATATGTTGTGTGTATGCCATTTAAAGGACATGACTCGATAGAGCATTGACCCCAAGTTCCGATTAACATCTGTGTTCGGTATTCCAATCAGGGAGTCCGTTTAGGGACACCCCCCAAATGGAAACCTACACACGCTAAAAAGCGGTTAGCTAAGAAACCACACAGACCGCATAGACTACAATGAGGTCTGTGTGGTTTCAGCTCGGTTCCTGTGTGAAACATACAGAGAGAAAAGTGGTTCTTGCAGTACCGAACGGAAACCACTATATACTATAATGGGGTCCGTGTGGTTTCTTAGCTAACTGCTTTTTAATGCATATAAGTTTCCAATCGGGGAGTCCGCTTGGAGAATACCGAACGCAGATTTGAACCCTGGGCCTAAGGCTTTATTTATACATCAATGGCTATTTTGCAGATGCAAATACACTAACCACTTGGCATCCAAAGATCCTCTTAGGGATGTGTGGGAGTGGTTTTAACCCATGGCGAATTTATTTTTCATTTCTGTAAAAAAAAAAAAAACAGGAGCCATTTTTTAGAACACATTTCATTGCATTGGGTCGATGATAACCAGACCCACACGGATGACACCCATGAGTCTCTCTATATGTAGTAGTGTATACTGGGTAAGCTGCACTGCTACCTGACCCTGATAGGTACAGCCCAAAAATACATTCGTGATTAGTACAAATAACAGCGTGTGTTAAACATGTTCCATGAATACTAACTTGTAGTCTGGTTCTAGTATTACTAGTGCGCTCCGCTCCAGTGCGTCTTACTAAATTCTAATTGACTAGTCTGTAACTGATCTGCTTGTTGCTACAACACTATTGTGTAACCGTTTGAGGATGTCAGATCATTAGGTGACAGGAGCTATGGCTTTCTAGTTTCCATCCACTACATAAACTTTGAGGACTGGATGAGAGAGCGGAGGTTTCTAATGGGATTCCTTCAGAGATTGGGGGTTTTTTAATGGATTTCCTTCAGAGCAGTGACTGATGCCAAAGACGTTCAATATCCAGGGTGTCTACTCTAGTAAATGCAACGTCCGTGAAGGGTTGGGGCTGAAGTCATGTTATATATTCTCATTTGCTTTCAGTGTGATACATAAACTCTTCTGATGGGTTTCAGGAAAAGCTGAGAACATAACGCCTTTCATGTGGCAGATTATGTAGAAATGAATCATGGCTGGGGCTCAAATTTTTAACAACCGATTCTGGGGACGCCATGAGCTTTCCTCTGAGGACTTTCTGCTTCCATTATATCCATAGGGAAACCGCCATCATTTTCGTAGGCATAATTGACATGCTGTGATTTCTAAAAACTGCAACAGTTTTGGAAATCACTGCGTCCACTGCGCATATTTTTTCTGCAATTCTAGCGAATCCCATCCACTTTGCAGGGACTGTAAAACGCAGCGTTTTTTTCTGTGGCCACATGTAGTCCCGTTCTGAAGGAGGTTTTTCCAGTTCAGCAAATCCACAGGACCCTGCATCACAAGAACAGGGGATGTTTTACTCCCTGTTCCAAATTGAGCAGTGGTCAGACGGGCACCCCCCCACCCCTTCCTTTCCTGTCTCATTCATTTCAATGAGACCTCTGGAGATATCTGAGCACTCTACTGTAGCTATCTCTGGTGGTCCCATTGAAATGAAGGGAGTGGGGGTGCACTTGTTTGACCAGCACTTTGTTCACAATAGAGAGAACACCCCCATTCTTATGATCACGGGGGGTCCCTGCGGACCCTCACCAATGTGATAGAAGATAAGTTGCTGAGGTGGTAAAATCCCTTTAATATGAAATCTGCTAGACCTCCAGCAAACAATGGATATTGTCATAGTTCTTGTCATCAGTTAGTATAGGGAAAATTCAGTACATGCAAGTCTATATGGAAAGACCGGTTTGTCAGTGCAAGAGCAGCTCTTCACTTTCTCTGGGATATTTACGATGCCCATATGGCAACTTTCTGGCATACAAGGGATGAAAAAGTTGCTAACTTTTAATGCCAAATAGAAACTGGTGGAGATTTTGGTGCAGTTGCACAGCCTGGCAGAGGGTGCACCTCCTTATAAATGAGGTGCTGGGGATTTGAAGCCTGGTGTTGAAAATGCCAGTCGTCACACATCTGGGCCATGGAATCCACAGGTCATATGGAAGGGGGTGGTCATAATGAACCATCTTTTCAGACCCCCGAGTATAATGATCATAAAGGGCTAGGAGAGGTGAGGCAACATAAAAAAAAACAGTTACTTACCTCTCCTAGGTTCCTGCAGGCTTCGGGCCTACTTGGTGACTTCACATGAGGGGGAGCCCCATGTCAAATGTTCGCCTTGGGGTCCTTGTATTTCTAGTTACGCCACTGCAGACAAATTCTGCAATGTATCCTCCAGCCTCCATATGATCACGATCTACTGTATGCTATTCCTAAAAATACAACCAACATATACTGTATAATGGACTTACAGCAGATAAATATCCAAGGCTAAAAATCTCCAGGACTGCAGATCTACAAAACATCATTTGCTTTTGAAGCGACATAATCCTTCGCCTAATCCGGTAACCTGACCTTTTCTCCTGCATGGTCAATATGAGCTGAGGGGATTGCTGCACCTTCTCGGTGTCATCTCTCCCACACACTACAAAAGATTTATTATTTATGATCCTACGATGGAGAAGTGTTTAAGGAAAGACACAGATATTTCCAGATCCATCAGAGATATTCCTGCAGCTGAACCTCCATGATCTAATACAGGATGTTATGGCAAAGAAGCGCGGGTCCTGATCTAGTGTCTGATCTGCCCTAGTAGACGGTGAGTACTCCGCATTCAGGGTTATATGTAGTGACTGCATGCTTAGGGTCAGTAGGTGGATACTAAGAAGCACAGACACTGCTGTACAGTGATACTATGAACATGCCGCATGGCTAGATATCCAAATATCTTTCTATTACACCAGATATATTTTATTAATAGGATGTTCGATCCCAGCAGAGCCTTCATCCATCTTCTGAGTTGCATGCAAATATTTAGATTTGTACCAAATTACATAACCCCGGATGGGGAGTCAGAGTCGGACTTTGCCAGTTTTGGGTGGAGTCAGAAAAAAGTTACAGACTTTAACTTTGGCTACAAAATAAAAAGAGTAAGATGAATTATTTTCGTTATCGATCTTATATAATGAATTCCATGTATAGTTTTTTGCATATTTACTAGAGATGAGCGAGTACTATTCGAAACGGCTGTTTCCAATAGCACACAACCACAGGAATGAATGGAAATGGCCAGCACGCCGACTTTGCCGGGGGCCGGCCGCTTAACCCCCTGCATATCAGCTGCGTCCATTCATTCCTATTGGTGCGTGCTATTCGAAATGGGAGTTTTGAATAGTACTCGCTCATTTACTTTATTTATTTACTTTTCACAAGATTTTTCCTGAATAAGAAGAGCTTTAATGCTTGTGTCTGACTATGGCTATCAGCCATTTATGGAGGAGTCAGAGCTGGTGGTTTGGCCTACCGACTCCACAGCCTTATAAATAACCCTAGTTTTGATCATTTCTCTGGTTATGGTAGTCCACCTCTTCTATGTATTATTTTGGTTGCCAACCTTTGAATCAGTTTAAGCTCCCCTATGTCTTTCTTGTGCACAGGTTCCAAAAACTCTACATGATATTCCATTTGGGCCGTGCCGTAACTATAGGGGTTCCAGCAGCAGCAGTTGCTACCGGGTCCTGGATTCTTAGAAGACTCATAAAATATTCCATTATTCTATATGACGCACAGTAGATACGGAGCCCATTACAGATTTTACATTAGGGCCCAGGAGATTCAAGTTACGCCTCTGCATGTGTGGTCTGGCAAGTTATTTCTATAGTAGCAGAACTATTTTTTCTTATGTGCAGCCATGACCCTTTCGACACAGCCCAGGATCTTGTTTGCCTTTGCAGCAGCTGTCTGGCACTAGATCCTACACTTAGGTTTGTTGTCATCTACAGACATCTATGTCTGTATTAAACCATTTCTATCCACTTATAACACTATACTGTCGTCTTTACCCAAAAATTGATATGTTAGATCCCAGCTTCCTTCCACAAAGACATAGAGTAAAACCTGTCCTCAGTCACTGACCTTGGGCAAATTCTCTGCATATGGATTCCCATTGAGTTCTATGTGAGCTATGTATGCTATGTGATCATTGCATTGCTTCATCGGTTTGTTGCCACAAAGAGATATTTTTGTTCCTATTCACAGCCATTACATAGCACTGTCATTGAGTCGGGAGCCATTTTGGACTGATAGACTCCCTATAACGGAATGACTGATAGACTCCCTCTAACGGCCTCCTCTTATTACAAGTCCCATAGCAATCTGGGATCTGTTATAGAATATTTATGAGAAGTTTTTGTTAATTTTCAGGGTAAAATCTTTTGGATGCTCTGCAAATTTTTTAATTTACTATGTTTTCTATTTGAAAGGGAAATCTCTGAAGTTTCAATGGATCATATGGGGTCTCTTCTTCTCCTGGGACTTATGACAGGTAAGAATATGATGTTTAGCTGCAATAATAGAGCATGGAGGATATAAGAATATGAGGAGAAGGTAAAATCAAATTTCATAGATTCTCCAGAAAGGAGATTCTCCACGCACCTATAGCAATGAATGGAGCTGGCCGCCACGCAGACAGGGCTGGCATCCTGCCGCTTAACCCTCTGCTTGCCGGCTGCGTCCATTCATTCCTATGGGTGTGTGCTATTCGAAACTGCCGTTTCGAATAGTACTTGCTCATCTCTAGTATTTTTCAATATGTGAGATCAAGGAACAGAACATAGGGGCATATTTATCGATAGAAGACCAACACTTTGCTGTCTACCTATGCGCCAAAATTTATGGTGCACGGCATTTACAAAATATTTATGAACAGTCTGCACCAGAACGAACAGAAATATACGACGGGGCGTGACACTTTCGAAAAATGTTCAGCAGAATGGACGCGGTTTAGAAGTCTCTAACTTTATGGCACATTTATGAAACAACAAAGAACAAATATGGCACAGATTTTCTTGTGCAAAGTAGACCAAGTCTATATGGTGTAAACTTATGAATTTATGACAAATTACTTGGTGCACCAGAAATTCCTGTTGTGTTCCTGTTTGTCTTCTCAGTAAGCGAGAGATGATTTGATTCTGCTTACTTTGCACCAAAAATTGTAAGGTTTTTGATGTATGTGCCATTTATTTGTTCTTTATAGCACACAAGTTACATTTTTTGGTCTACAAGTTTTGAGCCAAATATTTGTCTCGTGGTGAAGCAAGACACTTGTAGTTGGATGATATTTGAGTTAGAATTTTGGTGCTTCTTGGAACACTCCATATTTATGAAGGTCCATACGACAGCACTTGAATCTTCTGGGTACCAATGCAAGATCTGTACCAGCGCTCTCCCATCCACGTCTACCAGGTGTTATTGATATTAATGGTGTCTTCTTATTTGGTAGGGTATCATCTGGACCCTCTCAGGATGAGGGCACTACTGCAACAGTTACTCCCAAACCCTCCATTGTTACTCCCCTGATAGCACTTGTCCCTTTCTAACCAACAACTCCCCTATTCCATAGAACCATTACCACTCAATGAGTACCGCTTCTGCGTTACAGGTCAGTAATGTCACGTCCATTTGTCACATGACCTGTGTGCATCTCAGTTCCCTTCAAGGGAATCGGCTTGAGCCGCAATACCGAGCACAGCCTATATAATATATCATGCTGTGGTATTCAGAGACTCAATGCTGTGGTCTCTTTAAATAGCTGATCTGTGTGGGTCTGGTGTGTTGGACTCCCACCAATCAGATGTTGTCAATGTTTCCTAAGTATAGTTCAACAATATCAAACTTTTGTATATAATTTGATAGTTTCCATTTCAGCTGACGTCATTTACCTATTATCATGTCATTCTCCTAAGGTCTCATTGGATTTCCAGCACCTTCTACAGGAGGTCCTTCAGTTGATTCCGTCTCCCCAAAGTGGCCTCCTCGTACTGCTCAGGACCTGGTGTTAATATTGCAAGGGACAGACCCTCGATGTGTAGTGAGCGGTCAGACAACCTCAGTGGCATTTACAAGGTTAAGGCAACTCTTTGGATTCGTTCCTCAGGTTCTCACAAGTGGGAATCCTACAGGTTGGCTTTATGGGGCATTAAACACACTCTTAAATGCAAGCAGCGCCCAAGGTAAGGAGTTGAGAGAAATTGTCTCTATTGCAAAAGCAGGACATCAGTTTTGAGGCTTGTAAGAATAGACTGGCACATCTGGGGAATAGAAACTTAAAGGGTTCATCCAGGATAAACTGAGAATGAACCTCTAAGCTAACCCCCTCCCCTAACTTCTAATTTGCTTAAATTGAAAAAAAATCTATAATTACTAATATCCCTGTAGTAGTCATGTGACCACCCCAGGGACACTTTCTAATAATCCGGTGGCGTTCTGTTTCACCACTTTCAAAACAGAACATCACCATCACTCTTCTCCCTCAATCCCCATCAATACTTACCAAGCCTCCCTGTGTCCGGGGAATGGCTCCTCCTCTCTTACCGTCTTCTAGCAGTGGGCGGAATAGGTAATCTAGGGAGATGGGAAGAGGGTGGGAGGGGCTAGTAATGGATGGGATTGCTAGGCTTATTGAGACAGGGAGAGTGGGCAGAGCCAGTAATGGGCGGGATCGCTAGTCTTACTGAGACAGGGAGGATGGGATGGGTTCGTGAGACAGGGAGGGTTTTGTAACAGAGTGAGAGAGGTTGGGGGCTGAGTGAGAGGGAACTAGTGTAGCAGCTACACAGGAAGCTGCACAGCAGGAAGTGACAGCATGTGAACAAAGGCAGAAGATGCGGTAGCAGTCAGAGACACCCAGAAATCACTGCTAAGGGTATATGGATATACTTATCAACCCATTACTAGCACTAACAGTCCTTTCAAAAAAAAAAAAAAAAAAGATTTCTTTCCCCGTAAAACCCCTATATATATATATATATATATATATATATATATATATATATATATATATATATATACACTCACCGGCCACTTTATTAGGTACACCATGCTAGTAACGGGTTGGACCCCCTTTTGCCTTCAGAACTGCCTCAATTCTTCGTGGCATAGATTCAACAAGGTGCTGGAAGCATTCCTCAGAGATTTTGGTCCATATTGACATGATGGCATCACACAGTTGCCGCAGATTTGTCGGCTGCACATCCATGATGCGAATCTCCCGTTCCACCACATCCCAAAGATGCTCTATTGGATTGAGATCTGGTGACTGTGGAGGCCATTGGAGTACAGTGAACTCATTGTCATGTTCAAGAAACCAGTCTGAGATGATTCCAGCTTTATGACATGGCATTGCATTATCCTGCTGAAAGTAGCCATCAGATGTTGGGTACATTGTGGTCATAAAGGGATGGACATGGTCAGCAACAATACTCAGGTAGGCTTTGGCGTTGCAACGATGCTCAATTGGTACCAAGGGGCCCAAAGAGTGCCAAGAAAATATTCCCCACACCATGACACCACCACCACCAGCCTGAACCGTTGATACAAGGCAGGATGGATCCATGCTTTCATGTTGTTGACGCCAAATTCTGACCCTACCAACCGAATGTCGCAGCAGAAATCGAGACTCATCAGACCAGGCAACGTTTTTCCAATCTTCAATTGTCCAATTTCGATGAGCTTGTGCAAATTGTAGCCTCAGTTTCCTGTTCTTAGCTGAAAGGAGTGGCACCCGGTGTGGTCTTCTGCTGCTGTAGCCCATCTGCCTCAAAGTTCGACGTACTGTGCGTTCAGAGATGCTCTTCTGGCTACCTTGGTTGTAACGGGTGGCTATTTGAGTCACTGTTGCCTTTCTATCAGCTCGAACCAGTCTGGCCATTCTCCTCTGACCTCTGGCATCAACAACGCATTTCCGCCCACAGAACTGCCGCTCACTGGATGTTTTTTCTTTTTCGGACCATTCTCTGTAAACCCTAGAGATGGTTGTGCGTGAAAATCCCAGTAGATCAGCAGTTTCTGAAATACTCAGACCAGCCCTTCTGGCACCAACAACCATGCCACGTTCAAAGGCACTCAAATCACCTATCTTCCCCATACTGATGCTCGGTTTGAACTGCAGGAGATTGTCTTGACCATGTCTACATGCCTAAATGCACTGAGTTGCCGCCATGTGATTGGCTGATTAGAAATTAAGTGTTAACGAGCAGTTGGACAGGTGTACCTAATAAAGTGGCCGGTGAGTGTATATATATATATATATATATATATATATATGTTCTGCTGGATAGCGGAAAAAAAGGAAAACTTAACAAACAAAAATACACAAAAAATCTGCTTGTAATCTCCTCATTTGCTCTGGTTTCTGACTTGTCTAATATTACGAACCTGAGAAATGTATAAAGACATCTTCTGGTGTATCAGGAGCTCAGGTCTTTGGGTTTTCTCCACAGGCATGAAGGTATAAGTGGGACTGCTACGTTTATACCCTCTATAGCTATAGCTGTGCCCTAGAAAATGCCAGTCTGTACTTATGACACATTTTCCCTGAATACCTGACCATCTATCTCTTTCTTCCTCAATGACGGATTTCCTCAGTGCTACATACGCTATTACTGGATACTATTGTAGCTTGTTGTTCGTATGGTCTTTTACTATAATGTAGTCCTGTACAGTATAAAGTCTAGACGGCAAAGTCTCGACTAAAACATCTCATTTTTCCTCTTTTTCAGGAGACCTGAAGCATCTTCTTCTATGGTAAATAACTAGTGTGAACAACGTCCTGCTTTTACCTAATGTTATTACGTCTTCTATTGGCTTTACCTCCAGTGGCTTTGCGGGGCCCTACTTACAAAAACCCGACATGTAGGTTTTTTCTGTCCGCTTGAAAAGTCGGACATCTTTAGGACAGGCACGGAGTGTAAAACAATGCACCCGATGTCCATTTAAAGGGGTTCTATCAGCAAAATTATGCTAATAGAGCCCCACATATGTGTGAATAGCCTTTAAAAAGGCTATTCAGGCACCGTAAATGTTATATTAAACTACCCCCAGTCCCGTTTTTAAATAAAAGCATAAAAACATATATGCAAATCTTACTGAACATGCACTGGGGGCGGTGATGCACGATGCCGCGTCATCTTCGGACATGCCTGCCTCTTCTGTCTTCTTGGAGCGACGCCCTCTGGTCCCGTCTCTTCTGTCGGCTTCCTATTGGTCTTTTTCCGGCTTGAGGTCTTCAAATCTCGCGCCTGCGTAGTAGCGCTTCCCTCCGGATCGCTACTGCGCAGGCTCACTCGCAATTTTACTTAATGGCAGTTCACAAGCGTGCAGTACGCTTGTGTAGTTCTACGGGGACTGGCAAGTGAGCCTGCGCAATAGTGCTCCGGAGGGAAGCGCTACCACGCAGGTGCGGGATTTGAAGACAAGAAGACGGAAGAAGACACGGAACCAGAGGGCGTAACTACAAGAAGACAGAAGAGGTAGGTGTGCTCGAAGATGACGTAGCATTGTGCATCCCCGCCCATGGTGCACGTTCAGGTATGATTAGCATATATGTTTTAATGCTTTTATTTAAAAATGGAACCGGGGTTTAATATAACATTTATGGTGCCTGAATAGCCTTTTTAAAGGCTATTCACGCATATGTGGGGTTCTATTAGCAGAATTTTGCTGATAGAGCCCCTTTCAATGAATGCAGAATGTCACGGACACAGCAATTAACCCTATCATGTCCTTCACATTAACCCCCTGTGTGCCTCACATAAGAGTTACTGATATGTGAGAGACATGGAGGTAATAATGAAGTATCTTCATGATTAGTACCCCCATATATCTCATACATCAGTAACCCTTATGGTGAAGCACACAGGGGGTTAATGTGAGGGACATGATGGGGTTAGCTGCTATTAATATGAGGCACATGGAGTTACTAAAACTAAATGAATAACTCCTGATTAATAGGAATAGAAACCCCCCTCCTCCTCCAGCCTGTCCCTGCGTGTTCTGTCTTTACTTTCACTTTGCTGAACTTCTCCCTCTCATGTGTAAGGGAGCGTTCACACTACCGTCGGTGTCCGACATGTAGTGTCCGCTCCTAGTGTCCGCTCAAAATCTGTCATGGACACTAGGAGCGGACACTAGATGTGTCTGTGACACCTGTCATTCACTTGAATGGGCATCGGGTGCGTTCTTTTGCACTCCGTGCCCGTCCTTTCCTGTCCGCAAGAGAAGATGTCCGACTTCTCAAGCGGACAGAAAAACCCTGCATGCAGGGTTCCTGCATATACTTCCTAATAGGGAAAGTATATGTGTGAAGCACACTGTGTGCAGGGAGCTGCAGCTACTGATAGAGGACCGAGAGGGGGCCCCTGCAAGTGCTGGGGCTCTCGGCAATTGCCCTGCCGACCGACCCGAGTTTTGTTAGGTACGGGCCCTGCTGCGGGGCCCCACTAGGCGCGGGGCCCCGGGCGATTGCCCGGCTCGCCCGGCCCTGGATCCGCCCCTGTTTACCTCCAATGTTATTATATATTTTGAATAGCTTTCTCTATTTGCAGCTATTACATGTTTTCTTTGTGTTTTATTATAGGGGTATCTCTCACAACCTGAGCTGGGGTTTTCTTAATTTGCCTCTGTTCACACCGCCTTCCCAGTTTCTTGGCCTGTCCATGAAAAGTGACCTTCCAACATTCTTGAGAATCTGCTCTGCTAGCTTGTTCCCTGCATTTAAGAATGTGTGCAACTCTTTGTATCCATATCTCAGCAAGAACCTACAATCGCTGTGCTTGGCGGTCACTTCTCAGACTGACACTCAGTTGTGTACAACGTTCTTCTCATTTCTGTCAGACCTTCTTAGTGACCATTGCAATGTTACCACTATCACCAGAGCCCTGAGATCGGTCACGGTCAATTGTGCTTATGCTACATGGTATAATTCAAGCACAGTGTCACCATCTGATGTGTCTACATGTAGTGATAGTGACCAAATGCAGTTTGTCATCTCAGTCTGTGGAGACCCCAAGCTTCTAAATCAGCTTGTGAAGCAGTCGGCTAATAACTGGCTGTCAGGATATTGCACCTACTATACCAATCCTGACAACGTATGTCGCTATGATTCCTGGCTTGGCAATGCAGTCTCTGCTTTTGCAGTTGAATATTGCTGGCTAAAGGATCAAGTCAACTTTATATCATTTCTCTGTGAAAATGTAAATGTATTGGAGCAACTGCAAGCAAATGTGGAGAATCAATGGCTTGACCCAGTCTGTCCAACCGTACCACCAACGAATATAGCCAGCACTGTACAGGATCTCTGCAACTATGAGCAATGGTATGTACAGATGGTAAACCCTTCTATCGTGGCCTTCTGTGCAGAAACAGATGGGGCTGGTTTCATGCAATATGTGTGTAAATCTCCTGAACTTCTCCAGAAACTGCTTATTGATGAATCCAATTCTTGGGTTGCTATTCTGTGTCCAAATGTTACTCCAGTTCCTCCAGAAAATGAGTGTAACTATACGTTGTGGAGCAAGACCGTCAATGGGACCCGATTGGAATTACTTGTGGATCCATCTGTAGTGACTCATTGTAGCCAAGTAGACAAGGATGAATTTGTATTGTATGTGTGTGACAATCCTAGTTTGTTGAATGCCCTGTCCAATGATACAAACAATAGTTGGGTGCTGCCATTTTGTGTTAGCCAGGTATGTAATTACACAACATGGAATGCTAGTAGCCCCGTATCTTCCACTGTGGACTTATGCTGGCTAATAGATCAAGAGCGACTATATTCGTACCTTTGTAGTCACAGCAATGTTCTCCAGAATATTGCACTGAATGGTATAGATATCTCCTGTCCTGGGAACAGCACAAACATAACAGTCTGTAGTTACAACCTATGGAATTTCACCCAACTGAAGCCATCAATCTTAGGGTACTGCGCCGTACAAGATGCGCCCAACTTTCAGAAGTATATCTGCGGGAATTCCTTTCTTCTAACTCTACTTAGCAATAACTCAGAAACGTGTTGGATATCGATATTTTGCAATGCACAGATCAATAGTAACATCTCAAACTGCACAAATTCTCTCCTAAACTTCCATTTACAGTCCTGCCCGAACTGCAATAGAACTGAACTCGAGAAAACATTCCTATCAGTCTGTAATAATCTGAATTTAGTCCGAGTTGTGTCCCTCTTCTGGAATTCATCAGCGCTTGTCACCAAGTTTATTGTATGGAATCTGTGTGATTATTCCTCCTGGGTGACGGTGACTCCTCCGCCATTTTTAGGGTGGTATTGTTGGAAATTTGACAATACATCGTTCTCTGACTTTTTATGCCAGAATTTTCCATTGTATGATGAGTTGATACAAGAAACCAGTATTCAAGAAACTCCGGTCTGTGACCCAAATAAGACATGTCAGTATGAAACATGGGATTTACCAACTCTACAGACTTCCTTGGCAAAATATTGTTCTCAGTGGGACCCTCAGACCTTCACGCGGTATATTTGCAGCAATAGCACCATCATGACATTGTTAAGTGGAAACACAAACCTGACCTGGGTTGAATTATTCTGTTCTGGTTTCATTTCACCAACTAATACGTCAAATATCTGCACTTATAGTGAATGGATCCTTGGTACAGAAGAATGGACGGGGCCAGTAGACTTCTCTACCATGTATTTCTGCAGCAATAATGATACAATGGGCTTCATGATGAATGTGTGCAATAATTCCCGCACCCTGAGCGCCATCAGTAAAGGTCCAGCCCTTACATGGACACTGAATTTCTGTTACAAGTTATCTACTTCGAAGGTGTTAACACAAACACTTGTATGGGATGTATGTGACTACTCACACCCCACAAGCTTCACCCCATTAATGATGGCATTCTGCTGGATGTATGATGAAGAAAATCTCATCCATTACCTTTGTTCTAATTTAACCTTTTATGCTCTGATCAAAACACAGTCACAAAATTTCTGGCTAAAGCCCATTTGCACTCCTCCTGTCCCTACATCAGCTACTGGAGCGCTGAATTATTCTATTAGTCAATGTCACAACCAATACTCAGATCCAAGCGGTCTGGACATCACTATGATCACATTTTGCATTGAGTATGATAAGGATATCTTTCTAAACACATTTTGTAACGCGACAACATTGCAACAAGAAAATGGCAGCTGTTCATGGGGTAATAAATTATGTTCTTATGACAGCTGGCACGGTGCCTATGTTCATCCTATTGTAGTGAAGGCTTGTTGGGCATTAGATCAGCCGAGCTTTATGGCAGGTGTCTGCTCAGATCCATCACTTCTTGCTCAATTGTCACTATACTCTGCAAACTCATGGCTCATACCGGTATGTGGAACCCTTAGTGAAAACCAGTTTGAGAATTTAGTGGAAGCCGTGTGTAGGTACAAGGAGTGGGGGAATATATCATCCGTCCCTGGATCTATAGTAGCATTCTGCAATACTTACAATCATGAGATATACATGAGCAGTATCTGTGGAAGCCAACAGGAGGCATTATGCAATGATACCACTGGATCATGGCGGGATCAATACCATGACTGTGATTATGCCAAGTGGGAAACCAGACCCCTTGATGTTACCAATGCTCTAATGTGTTGGGTATTAGATAAGGATAACTTCACTACTCAAGTGTGCACACAGTCGGATTTGCTTTCAAAGCTTACCAGTGACGCAAGGACCTCATGGGTAGCTTATATATGTTCTATCACTACTGCATTGAATCGGACAGAGATCTGTCTCTCAGAGAACGATAAACAGCAGCTACATTGGAATTGCAGCGTTGACCTCGGCACTGTATGTCCAGGGAATGGTCTCTCAGTGATCAGTGTCCTTCCCCTTAGCATCTGCTACTTGCAGAATATCGGCCTTAATCTGTCCACTCCCAGTATCACCATCCTGTACACCCAAGCTGTGGACACCACCATAGTCCTCCTGCTTCTTCTAGAAGATATGCAAATCCTTTCTGTCTCAAACACTTCTGGAATAAGAGTTCAGGTTCTAGATACCATACTCAGCTTCATGTCCCAAGAAACATTGCAGAAAAACCAGAAGACAGAACTTCTACAGAAATTTGGGGTTAGTTCACTTATTTTATACAGTAACATTTCATATATTTTGGGGATTATTGCTATTAAATATTCAGGGGAAACGGTAATAAGCAAAAGTAGGGAAGTTTCCAATTGGTTCAAAGTTTTTACAAAAACACCTGTTAAGTTTTTGAGTATTTGGGAAAATATCCTGTTAGCATAGTGTCCGTATTACTTTATGTCTAGGTTACTAATGTACAGTATTCTTTCATTGTTTGATAGTGTGAACTGCATTGATCACCTTACCACCTAGAAAGGGCCTACAGATGGATTAACCATGACATTGTTAAAATAGTCATACCTTTATGATATACCACAATACTTCACAGCTGACCTTCAAAACACTGTGTAATATGGGAAATTAAGGTTCACACAGGGGCGTAACTACCGTGGCTCAGGACATTGGGGGGCCTGGCGGCAGCCACTACCACTGTAGATTTATTTATTTATTTATTTATTTATTTATTTATTTATTTATTTTTAATAGGCCGTTATCTGCTGGAGTAACTCTATCAGGTAACAGGCCCTATTTACTTACCGATCCTCGCTCCTGCTCATGGCCGCCGGTACATCCCCTTCTGCGGAGGCCGCTGTGAGCAAGAACCGGGATCAGTAAGTGAGGATGTGGGCCTGTGAACCCCACAAACACGATCATTATACCTGGGGGTCTTTTCAGCCCCCCTAGTATAATGATCGGAGGCCCAGGGGAGGTGAGGGAACATAAAAAAAATGCTGGTATTTACCTCTCCTGGCTCTGGAGGGCCTCGGGTCTACTTGTGTGATGTCCCAGATGTCACATGAGCCAGGCTTGCGTCCCTATCCGTCACGACACAAGCCCCAGCTCAAGTGACGTCTCTTCCATCATTGATGGCTGACATCAGCTGGGAATGCGCCGGAGCCTGGGAGAGGTAAGTAACAGTGTTTTTTTTGTATCCTCCCCTGGGTCTCCGATTATACTCTGAGTTCTAAAAATCAAAAGTTCACCACGGGGTCCAGCCATTCCTAGTTATGCCACTGGGTTCACACCTGCTTATAGGATGAATTGAAGAATAGGTGTTTGGATATATTTCTACCTGTATTTACAGATTCATCTTCTCCTTACAGAATACTTTGCTTCTCCTCTTAGAAGAACAACCAACATCACTTTCCTGGACCATCACTGAAGTAGGTTTAATTTTCTTCTACCAATGATAAGTATATAAAGATACAATTGTCCATGAAGATACTGAAAATTTCATCTTTTTTCTATCAAAAGGCATTCTTCAATCTTACAGTGCCTGAACTAAAAGTGTGCGTGTCCTCTCTCCAACCTGCGGCTGCCAAATACTTCCTCAGCATCCTGTCACAGAACCAGACCTCCTTACAGGTATATTCCAATATGTTAACTGTCCTGTAGGTAAAAGATGGCACATATCTAGCAGTAGTCTGTGTTTGGATCTTTTTTACAAAGCAGGTCTATGGATAGAAAATTACCAAAATACTTTATACCCTATAATGCACAACTGTGGGTTCCTGTGTAAATATAGGAGTTATGCTAGGCTCACACCTGCGTTCGGGGTACCATTCTTCAGACCTGCTTGGGGACCTAAAAAATGGAAAGATCAAAAAGCAGTTACCAGTGTAAATCCACGGACCCCATAGACTATAATGGAGTCCTCCCAGTTTCTGCCCCCGAATGGTGATTGAATGCATATAGGAACCAAGCCTAACCCTAATAGTGTTAGGGTCTCCACACTGTCTATGATTGTATGCTTAGACTCTGGTATGGTTGCCCTAAAGTCCTGCTTTTTGCACTCTTGACCCATAGATTGAAATCCAAAATTTAGGATTTTTACAGATTTGTATAAAACGAGCTGTTACTGGCACATTTTGGTGCATTTTCAGTTGCAGTCAAGAGAAATTGGAAAACATTCACCCCATAAGGGTGCTAGGTCACTGCCATTATACTTCCAGACAGAAGTGTTTACAGGATATATTAAGGAATTAATATACTCACGGGTTGTCTTCCAGGTTGCCAATGACTACTTTTCTATGATTGTGTCCACCCTGCTCGCCATCCAAGTGCCTTCTGTGCCTCTTCTCTTTTGTGACATTGTCCCCTTTTTACACTACCTGAAACCTGATGAATTTATAAGACTTCTCCCTCCACTACAAGACGACAAGGAGGTGTAAGTTTACCTATATTACATGCACACTGCTCATCCTAAAATTGGATATGGATCCCTTTAATCTGGATTAAATTTATAATGAGTGAAAATATGCTAGAAAATGCCTCTCGGGCTCTGTTCACATCTTTGTTGGAGTCTCAGATGCAGATTCTATTGTTATTTATAAGAAAAATAATGTGGCATCCCTAGCTACTATGAGGCTGAGGCCCCACATTTTGGAAACGCAGCTTTTTTTGTTGCAGATTATGTTGCGGTTTTTTGAGCCAAAGACAAAAATGGCTACAAAAGGAATGTGAGATATCTAGGAAGCTCTTATACTTCTCCCTTCTCCTCAATCCAATCCTGGCTTTGGCTCAAAAAACGCAACAAAATCTGCAATAAAAAAGCTGTGTTTCTATAACATGGGGCTTTAGTCTAATTGTCAAAATGACATAATGTGGTGGAAACCATCTGACCTCCTAAAAGGTCCAGGGAGCGTTATAGCTTCTGTTATAAATGTTTATATGCTGTGTGTAGTTGTGTATCTCAGTTATGTCACATGGATAAGTATGGCACTGTTTCTGGAAGAAGTGCGATTTTTTTTTTTAAGCATCTTTTTTAGATTATTTTAAGCTGCCCCTGTAATAATTGTAAGGCTGATGATCTTATTCCCTCTACAGGCTTGAGATCCTGAGTCGCTATTTTGGATCTCTGTCCAATGAACAACAAGTGGCTCTGGGGTTCTGGCTTCGCAGATCAACAGTGTTTCAGAAAGTAACCTCAATGAATGACACTTTTATACAACGAGTAGGAAATCTTCTTCCTCTATTCTCATTGGATGTGTTTCTGCAGCTCAGTGCACAACAGGTAAGAGGCAGTGCAGAGGCGTAACACGGGCGCCAGTGTCAAGTCTGGAATGGGCTCCAACCTACCTTGTCCCATTAAGAATAGTGGTATATTTTATGTGGCAAAAGGACCTTTGGGACCCCAATGGTGCGCTCCTCCCTCACTACACCCTGTCCCTGGGCATGTGCCAGACCCCCACTACATCTCTAAGAAAAGCCTATATCACATTACTAGAATCAGAACAACTTTCTATCAGTGAATGGTTCATCTTGCAGCAAATGTTATGCTTGTATGGAGATATTTGTCAATTGCTCCAATATTAAAAAGGTATGAACCCAAGAAGAATTCCTTCCATCACTGTTTGTATACATTAAACAAATGTCTATGTGATGTCCCATATTGTTATGTTCCCTCTTCTGTCAGGTTGTGGACATTCTCCCTTCGCTCCCAGGTGATTTATCTCCTCCATACCGGAGTGTTGTGGCATCCAAAGTGTTACAAGCAGCAAATCTAACATTGCAGGATGTGGAGCTGTGAGTACCATAGGGTTAGCTGTTAGTGCCACAGATTTAGCTGTGAGTATCATAGGATTAGCTGTGAGTACCATAGGGTGAGTTGTGAGTACCATAGGATTAGCTGTGAGTACCATAGGATTAGCTGTGAGTACCATAGGATTAGCTGTGAGTACCATAGGATTAGCTGTGAGTACTATAGGATTAGCTGTGAGTACCATAGGTTAGCTGTGAGTACCATAGGGTGAGCTGTGAGTACCATAGGGTTAGCTGTGAGTAGCATAGGATTAGCTGTGAGTACCATAGGGTGAGCTGTGAGTACCATAGGGTTAGCTGTGAGTACCATAGGATTAGCTGTGAGTACCATAGGATTAGCTGTGAGTACCATAGGATTATAGGATTAGCTGTGAGTACCATAGGGTGAGCTGAGAGTACCATAGGGTGAGCTGAGAGTACCATAGGAGTAGCTGTGAGTACCATAGGGTTAGCTGTGAGTACCATAGGATTAGCTGTGAGTACCATAGGATTATAGGATTAGCTGTGAGTACCATAGGATTAGCTGTGAGTACCATAGGATTAGCTGTGAGTGTTGGCGATCCTCACAGGGTTCTCATATACAGGTTCTTATGTTCACAGAATGGGAAGATGTGTATGCCAGGCTGATGTTCAGGATCTGAAACGGCACAGCCAGAATATCAATATTTCCTTAGCTCTCAGAAGAAACCTCTTTCAGTGTGTGAGGACAGGAGACCTCTTTCCAGACTCCATGGTAAAGTGTAATAATGTGTCACAGGAGATGAAATTACTATACAATTATTAAGCTAGATAACTGTTCTGGGTTTACATGATATATGTATGGTGGTTATGAGAAGTTACTTGCAAACCTTTCTTTATACACATGCCCCCCTCAGGTTGTCCCCACAGTATCATGTGCCCCATGGCTTGCATAATTGACATGCTGCGATTTCCAAAAACACAATGTTTTTAGAGATGAGCGAGTACTGTTCGGATCAGCCGATCCGAACAGCACGCTCGCATAGAAATGAATGGACGTAGCCGGCACGCGGGGGGTTAAGCGGCCGGCCAACGTCAAAGCGGAAGTACCAGGTGCATCCATTCATTTCTATGGAGCGTGCTGTTCGGATCGGCTGATCTGAACAGTACTCGCTCATCTCTAAATGTTTTTTACAAATCACAGCATTTCCACTACTAGTATTTTTCTGCAATGTGTTCTAGTGAATCCTATCTAATTTACAAGAACTGTAAAACACAGGAATTTTTCCTGCTGCGTTTCCGCTGTGGCCAAACCATAGTAAAGCATAAATCACAAAGTTATACAAAGGGGCCGGAAAATGTGTCTTACACTCCTTGTGTGTCCATTGACCTGTCAAGATCTTCCCACACACCTACACTCAGATACATCAGTTCCTATGGCAAAAGTCAGTGTTTTTAGACTGTCCTTTTGAGGGGTTTTTTTTTTTGTACATGACAATGGTTGTTTCTTTATCCAATGCCAGCCCTTAGCTCTGAATGTTTGTCCTTTTGTTGTCATCTACTTAGATGTTGAAGTTTCTATTTGGTGACCTGCAGTCTCAGAACTTATCCAATCTCAGCTCGGGATCAGTCCCTAGTCCTTCTGTGATCTTGCTTTCTCTGGGATACCATTTCCTCCAAGATTTGCACCCAGAGCAACTTCTTCCTGTTCTTTCTGATGTGTCTTCAGTGACATGGACATTGGCTGAGGTAATGCTACTATACGTCATGTGCATAGTTACACCTGTGATAGAAAAGAAGTTTTACCGTATTTAATGGGCATGTTCTCCGCTCTCTCTATACTCTATTGCCTGTGAGTAGAGCAAAAAGAGCAGGGTGTCAGTAAGGCGGCCATGAGCTGACAGCAGCCAGGAGCAGTGTGCTGTTGACATCTGTGTCAGTATCAACATTGCAGCTAGCTGTGTGAAGTAGTTGCATAGACTCTACAGCGACAATAATGCATTGAGAAACTTGCTTAATTCTGCAAAGGAAGCAGATTAACAATATAGAAAAATTGTGCAAAGGTGTACATAGCAAAGGACAAATACAAAAGTAAAATAAATCTAAAAAATGACTGGTAAGATGCTTTAGAAATATGACTTGTCTATAGTGAGGTGGAGAAACTAAATTTCCATAAATATTCTTTTAGTTAGCAGCTTCCACCTACATTTATTATCACACACATATCAATATTTTTGGAATGTGGAAGGAAACAAGAAGAAACCAACCAAAACACAGGGAGAACATACAAAACCATGACATGTCCTTGGTCTAATTCAAGCTCAACAATGATAACGGCTGAGCCACCTACATTACCCTTATCTTAATCCAACACAAAGAGTGGACAGTAACTGAATTGATGGTGATGACCAGGAGAGCTCATTTTCTACTACATGGTGCTGGGTGGTCTCAGCTTATCTTAAGGGGGAGTTCACACGGAGTAACGTGCCGCGTGATGTGGCGCTCAAAGTCTCACATGCCGTATACGTGCCACATCACACGGCACTTTACTCCGTGTGAACTTCCCCTATTCTGTAAATCTAGGAAGGTGAAGGCAACTTTTTGTGTTTCATGTCTGTGTTTTAACACATAAACAGAGATGTAAAGTATATACTAAAATTCAGAGGCCAATAATACACATTTATATAGTCAAAAAGACAGACTTATACTAGTTGAACAACGATCATATATGGATGTAGCCATACGGGAAAGCAGTCGCTACAATGCCCTGGTGTCTGAGCGGGCCTCTATATATAATCTTATATCCAATAAATATGGCATTATCTTTAGAAGGATCCTTTGTTTTTTTACTTTCCTGTACATAAATTGTAGATAAGAGATCAGAGAGCAATAATACCTATTAAGGCTTAGTTCACACTTCAGTTAGTCTCCATTCTCCCAGGTTGTCCTTGCCTATTGTCAGCTAGAATAGCACAAACTTTAATGAAATTTTGACATTCTTCAAAAACAAAAGCCCCAATAACCCAACAAGTATGATGCTAATGTGATCAGAAGCTTATTTATATACAGTATTTATAAACTGCTTTTATTTGTATTCACCATTTTCTTCTGTATCTATTTTAGGCACAGGAGCTTGTTCAGAAGGTCCTAAATTCAGGAAATGTGAGTGTAAATGCTATGTGTATCTGTGCTGCTGTACGATTTAGAGATCCCGAGATACTTCTAGGATAAGCGAACTGCACTGCGATACCAGATACATGCCATGGACAAGAATGGGCAAAAACATTTTTTTCTGATAGAATTTGTGTTAGTAAGTGCAGTTGGCAGAGCAAGGCCTATGTTTGTCTGAGCCAGCTTAAAGGGAACCATAGTACGTGGTCAAAAGTATGTACAATCTGAAAAAGAAGATTTGGCCATTTTAACCACAATAATTGATAACCGGTACATAACATCAGACATACAAGACCTCACTCCCACATTACTCTAGTTCCTAAACCTCGTAAGGATCCTCAAGACTGTGCTAATTATAGACCCATAGCTCTCCTGAACACAGAATTGAAGCTTTTCACCAAGATCCTTGCTAACCGGCTTAATGCTCGGCTCCCGTCCTTCATCTATAAGGACCAGGTGGGTTTCGTCCCCTGTCTTCAGGGAGGCGATAGCACCAGAAGGATTGTGGACCTGATTGAAGCTGCCAACCATTCCGCCACCCCTACTCTTCTCCTGTGCCTCGACGCGGAGAAGGCCTTTGACCGCTTGGATTGATCCTTCATGTTGGCCACTCTCCGATCCTTTGGCTTCTCGGGGGCCTTCCTCATGGTGATTGAGGCGTTATATTCTTGCCCTTCGGCCGCGGTGAAACTCTCCAACTCCATGTCTGGTTCCTTCATTATTCGAAACGGCACGCGGCAGGCCTGTCCCCTTTCCCCCCTCCTTTTCGCCCTGTGCATTGAACCCCTGATATTCAACGAGTCTCGGTTAGGGATAGGGACTTTAAGATAAGTCTATTTGTGGATGATGTTCTCCTCACTCTTACCAACCTACATATATCCCTTCCTAACCTTCGTCAGGCCCTGAAATCCTACGGCGACCTATAAGGTTAATCCAACTAAAATATAGGCTTTACCCCTTAACCTTCCTGACTTGGACTTGCAGTTATTATGGGCTAATTTTGACTTCCAATGGAGGGACCGCTCCATCCGATATTTGGGAATTCAGCTGTCGTCCTCTTATCCAACGCTTTATTCGGTCAACTATCCTAGTCTATTTGCTGAATTGTGATCCCTTCTGGATAAGTGGCGTCCCCTCCGCATTTCCCTCCTGGGTTGTATTGTCGCGGTTACAATGTCCCTTCTTCCACAGCTTCTTTACTTCTTTGAAACACTCCCTGTAGTAGTTCCCCGGGGTGAACTCTGAGCGCTTCAAAAGTCGATCTTCCAATTCATATGGGATGGCAAACGTTACCGTATCCCCCGCTCGGTTATGCTCGTAGGTAAGGAGGGGGGGGGGCTAGCGGTCCCACATTTGTTGTACTACTACTGGGCCTCTCATTTACGGTGTATTCCGTTTTGGGCTGCCTCCCAAGCATATATACGAAATGGGTAGAAATTGAGAAGCTTTGGTTGGCCCCAGTCCACCCTAATGCCCTCTTGTGGTCCTTCTCTCCTCTACCTCTCCCTGTCCCTCTCCATACCCAAAGCGCGCAGGGGGTCTCCCAGTCAACTGTACATTGAATGGGACTATCAAGAGCTTTTGTACTTATGGTAGTACATAAACGTTGTCTCCTCATTGGAACAAGCTCTCATCTTCTTAATCTTCATGGATTGGGAATCAGTGTCCATGCAGCTGTACACAAATGAACTGACATGGAATGGAATGAACCCATACCGCTAGTGTACTAAAGTTTAGTGGAAACCTTTCCAGATAAGTGGAGGTTGGCAAGTTTGGCGATGAGACCTTCAACAAGCACTAGTGGATGTATACTATGTATTTTATGTTATATATTTGTCAGCTTGACACACCAAGTTGCGCCTCCTTGTCCACACACAGGTCTCAGATGAAGTGCTGATACGTATCGGTTCCCTGGTAGTCGGGATCAGTCCTACTCTTCTTCAGAAGTTATCCAACAATCAGCTCGTAAAGCTCCTGCCGGCCCTGACCAAAAATACAGATATGCTAAGTCCTGCTCAAACCCTGGCTGTCTTCAGGACGTTGTGGGTATGTATGGATGGCAACTTCTAAGATTGCAAAAATGATGTTTATTCTTTAAGGGCAGACATATTATAAAATCAGTCATTGTCGGTACAAAGAAGGTCCTTGAAGTAGGGAATATCATTGCTTTAGGGACAGGAGGGCATTAGGAAAGGAACCTGCACCAGGCCTCTAATTTCTAATTGGGTGTCTGTAGATATATACCGGGGCTTTGAGGATATGGAGCCTCTTTACTTATGTAAGCTTCTAGTTTTGTATTATATATTAACCTCTTCCCACCGCAACAATTTTTGTTTTTGCATTTTCATTTTTCAATCCCCACACTCTTAAAGTCATATCTTTTTTATTTTCTGTTCACAGGGTCATTTAAGGGCTTATTTTTTGCAGGACAAATTGCATTTAATAATGGTACCATTTAATATTCCATACAGTATATTGGGAAATTGCAAAATAAATTTGTAATGCGGGGGAAAAAAACAGCAATTGCCCCATGATCTTATGGGTTTATTATGACACTCACTGCGAAGTTAAAATCACATGTTACCTATAATGTGCAGATCAGTATGATCACAATATCATTTTTTAAATTTTTTTAATATTTTTACAAAAATTTCTTGCAACTTTTTTTATATTTCTGTATACGTAGCTGAGTTGGGGCTTCCTTAGTGGGGCACGTTCTAGTATTTATTTATATTATTTTGGGGAATGTTTTGATGAGTTTGTATTGATTTTTTTGGGAGGCGAAATAATGATAAGATGGTGATTCAGTCAATTTGTAATTTTTTTTATTGTATGGGATAAATATCTCTATTTTTAGATTGGTCATTTTTGGATGTGGGCACAACCTTTCCAATCGTGGCACTAGAGCCATAGTTTCCTTTTCGAACTGGGAAATTTAATTTCCATACCTTTTCCCAATATATTCTCTTTGGATATGTATGTGTCTTATGCAGGCATCATGGAATGTTTCACAAAATCTTAAGGATCTGGGTCCTCTGCTACCATCATTACCAATAATTATGTTGCGTACAAGGAGTAAAGAAATACTATCTAACCTGTCTAATCTAAGTCCTGTGGCCGGGGTGCAATGGAACCAACAACAAGTAAGACTGATTCTTAATAAATAGTTGCTGTATTGTAATGTATGCATAAAATATTCCTTTAATGGAACTTATAAACTGTAGTTTCTTCTGGTTACATATGTGGAAACACTCTTATACTACTAGTTAGGAACTTATTATCTGGGGAATAGCATTAAAGGGAATGTATAATAAGTTCAATTGGGTTTTATTAGAAATGAGCTTTACACAATTGTGGTACTTTTTAATGTGAGTTCCAAATAAAAATAGTGTAATATTCCAGTTTTTTTTTGTCACTAGAACACACACTTAATGTGGTATTTCTTGCTTTCTGCAGTTCACTTACAGCTTTTCTGTGTATACTGGAACAGAATGAGCAAAGTCATCACATAGTTATTAGAGGAGAGATTTATCCTGTGCTACTTGAGGCCTAGATAAGGCAGGATAGCAACAATATATAGACAGTTAAAGGGGTTTCCTAGGTTAGAGATATTGACAATGTATCCTCAGAATGGGTAACCAATATCAGATTAGTGAAGGTTCAACACGCAGCACCTCTACCGATCAGCTGTGAACAGAAAACAGTGATGTAAGTATTGCTTCTTTCTCGGTGCAGTGGCCAAGCTGGGTTCCTGCAGCTTAAATCCCATTCACTTTAATAAGAGTCACCAGGCACATCATAGTCATGTTGTGACTTTATACTTCCCCATAGTCAAGTTTATTATAGGACTGTCCTGAAAGCAGGAATGTAAAGAGCCAGGGCTTTTGCAGATCAGTCTGAAAAGGGGTGTTCAGTGTTTTGGAGCATTCCACTAAGATAGAGTTGAGAAAATGGAATTAAAAAATAAGATCTATCTGCTGCAGGTTCTGTGTTTTGTTGGAGCGTCAGGAGATTTCAACCCTGCCCAGGATAAAAATCCTGATAAACTTCATATTTTTGACAATGTTTGTCATAGTTTTAGCTTCATTTTAAAGTTCTGATGAATTGAACAAGAAGGCACAATAGAAGAACATAAGATCATGGAATTAGTGACAGAACAAGATAAGTAATCTCAATATTTATTGACAAAGACACTATCATGTCTTCTGTATTCAACCAAGATACAGATCTTCCAACCCAGTGGTTCTCAAGACATAGTACATGTACCCCTGGGGGTACATCCAACCGTGGTGAGAGCCCACCCCTAAAAGTAGTGTGTGGGGTCGTCACTCACAAACTATTATACCCTGGGGTGTCTTCAGACCCTGAGAGTATAATTTATGGAGGTCAAGGGGAGGTGAGTAAATATAAAAAAAAGAGTATTTCTCACCTATCCTGGGCTCCAGTGCTGTTCCCCATGCTCTTTTGCCCTCCAGAGATGATGTTAGGGACCTCTGAGGCCTATAATTGGCACTCAGTGGTCACATGGGTCATGTAGTATAATGACGTTACGCATCATTACGCTATGTGACCACCTGATGTCATCTCTGGAGGCTGGAGAAGCTCAGGGAGCAGCAATGGAGCCCCGGAAACAGTCATACTGCTTTTATGTTTATTCCCCTCCCCTGAGCCTCCAGTAATTATTCTCTGAGGGTCTGAATAGACCCCAGAGTATAATTGTAGTTTGTGTGTGAAGAACTCCCAAAAACTCGGTTGGGGTGTTTTCTCACCAGGTATTTCGCATGAGGTGGTTGAGAACCGCTGGTCTAAACATTATGCCTTTGAATGATATTCAGTAATGGCACTGCTAAGTTTAGGGGGACAGATTTATTTCTTGTATAGTAATGTAGGATGTCTTATGATATGTTAATCTAAACACAGTACATAAAACATCTAATAACACTTGTACAAATGTCAAGTATTAGCTGTCTTTTTTATGTCCTAGGCACTGCTGTTGGTCCGCCAGGTCACACAGATGATTCACATTTCAGATGGAACCAGGTGGGTTTGTGATGCCTTTATCATGTAATCTCTGTGTATGAAAAGCCATACATATCACTCCTATAAAGATGACCATATAATAAAAAATACAGCGGCTGCAAAATCACGCCCGCAAAATAACGCGGCGTATACGAGACTAACTCCCATTGAAATCAAAGCGAGCGTATACAGCGCTCAAAATCTCACACGGCGTATACGTGCCAGGTCACGCGGCACGTTACTCCGTGTGAATGCGCCCTTATTTGATATGGATACATATATATACAGAACCTAATACACAACTAATACTATACTGCAGTATAGAGATATTTCCCATTTCAAATATAAATCATTTGTGGTCACTTTTGTTTTGTCTTTTTGTCACATCTCTGCTAACAAAAAAGGAATAAAAAAGAGCTAAAAAATTTGGTATAAAAATTAACGCAGACCCCACAAAAAAAGTACTCGCACATTAACTGCGTCAAAAAAAAAAAAAAGGGTATTGGGTATTAGAATGTCGCAAATTTTATTTATTTAGTAAAACATAAAACTCATAAATATCACCGTAATTGCAATGACTAGAGATGAGCGAGTACTGTTCGGATCAGCCGATCCGAACAGCACGCACGCATTGAAATGAATGGACGTAGCCGGCACGCGGGGGGTTAAGCGGCCGGCCAGCGTCAAAGCGGAAGTACCAGGTGCATCCATTCATTTCAATGCGTGCGTGCTGTTCGGATCGGCTGATCCGAACAGTACTCGCTCATCTCTAGCAATGACCCATCTGAAGTCACCGAATCATTTTTAGTTTTAGAAACATTTATTGGAAGATAGACACGTAATTGCAGGAAAGTTATAAATATTGTGACCTCACGCACTGAGCCGACACCTGTTATGATAAGGAGGTTTCATAATTTTTAACTTTCAGGCTGTGGCCCCACGTTGCAGAAACACAGTTTTTTTTTGTTGCAGATTTTGTTGTGGTTTTTTGAGCTAAAGCCAACAAAGACTACAAAAGGAATGGGAAATATGTACAAAGCTCTTATACTTCTCTCTTCTGCTCAATCCACTCTTGGCTTTGGCTCAAAAAATTGCTGAAAATACTGCAACAAAAAAAGCTGTGTTTCCGCAACATGCGGTCTTAGCTTTAAGGCTATGCTCACATGTGCACTGGTTGTCCATCCGACACAGATCTGTCAGAAATCATTGGATGAAAACTGCTGTAAACTTGACTCTTTTTTATCCAGCAATCTTAGTTTAAGAAAAGGACACCTGACCGGCACTTGGTGGACCCCATTTTAATAAACGGGATCCCTCGAAAAAAGATACAATTGCACCATTTTTTTTTAATGGATTTTTTGTCTATGTTGTTCACCATGCAGTAAAAATTACATATTACCCATAATCTGCAAGTCAGTATGATACAATTGTACACCTTGTTCTGGCACCCCTAACTTGTATACTATTTCCATGTATGGATTTGTGTAAGGGCACTTTTTTTTGCAGGTAAGCATACTTTTTATTGATACCATGTTGGGCAATGTATCATATTTTCATCATGTCCTAAATTTAGGAAACTCCATTTAGGAAATTCCAATTAAAGGATTCCAGTAAATTTGCTGTTACATGTTATGGTAAACATATTTTTAAAGAAATTTTGAGGTTTTAAAATTTGTCCACGTTATTATCTATATTTTTAAAGGTTCCTAAAAATTACACAATTCTGACTATGGCCATTAAGCAGGGTCGGACTGGGGTGTCTAGGGCCCACCAGTGGAATTGTTTCTAGGGGCCCACCACCAGGATCCTGCAGACCAGCGATGCCGAGACAGGGCAGCTAAAGGTAATACCATCTCGGGAGCTATGCTGCTCACCTGCCATACAATGTGCAACAACACACTACCTAAACCTATTGCTACATACTGTATGGAAAGTGATCAGCATGGCTCCTAGAAATGTTACCATTACCTATAGCCGCGCTGTCCTGGAATAGCTGATCTGCAGAGGTCCTGGCTGTTGTATCATCACAGATGTAATATTGACGGCCTATCCTAAGGACAGACCATCAATATTATAAAGTTGGATAAATCCTTTAAAGATTTGTCCAGGAATTGGATCAACCCATTTGCCTGGCGGGAGGTGTAAAATAAAAAAATAAAAAGTGCCTTCACCTGTCCCCATTGCTCCATTGTTCGCCGCCAGTGTCCATTTAGTCTTGTGCCGGCGCCTCCATGCTGGGAGTCCTGCACCTCATGGGACCACTGAAACCAATTAGATACAGGATTTCCAGAAATAAGGCCATGAGACTGAACAGACACAGGCAGGAGGATAACTGGGTGCTGGGGACAAAAGCTCAATGAAAAACACTGCATCTCATTGTTGTGCCTAATCCTTAAAGAGGACCTTTCACCATTTGGGGCACATGCGGTTTAATACACCGCTAGAAAGCCGACAGTGCGCTGAATTCAGTGCAGCTTTCACGTTCTGTGCCCCGGGTGAAGAGCTATCGGTGCCGATACCGTAGCTCTTCACTGTCAGAAGGGCGTTCCTGACAGTCAATCAGTAACGCCCTTCCTCGCAGTAGTGTCTATTGCACTGTACTGTGTGAGGGGGCTTTGCTTACCGCCTAGTGATGACGTTGAGTGGTGAGGAACGCTACCTCTCCCCAGTACACGTCTATGGACGAGCATTATCAGGAGGGGAGGGGGTGTTCCTCCCAGATCTCATAGTACAGCACAATAGGCGCTGCTGGGAAGAAGGACGTTCCTGACTGACTGTAAGACACGCCCTTCTGACAGTGAAGAGCTACGGTACCGGGACCGATAGCTCTTCACCGGGGGCACAGAATGGGAAAGCTGCACTGAATTCAGCGCACTGTCGGCTTTCTAGCTGTATATAAAACCGCATGTTCCCCAGGTGGTAAGAGCTCCTCCTTAACATCTCAATATACTGTACATTATACTATAAGGATAAGACCTAGCACAGCGTCCCACAGCAAAAAAGCGCTGTGGGAAAACCCCCGGCGGCAACATGTCAGTTTTCCTGCAGTGCTTTTTGCAGAAACTCCACAGAGGTTTGCTCTGAGGACTTTCTGCTTCCATTATACCTATAGGAACACTGTAGGTGTTTCCGTAGGTATAAGTGCTGCGATTTCCAAAAACTGCAACAGTTACCTACAAACTCATACATATACAGTCCTATGAAAAAGTTTGGGCACCCCTATTAATCTTAATCATTTTTAGTTCTAAATATTTTGGTGTTTGCAACAGCCATTTCAGTTTGATATATCTAATAACTGATGGACACAGTAATATTTCAGGATTGAAATGAGGTTTATTGTACTAACAGAAAATGTGCAATATGCATTAAACCAAAATTTGACCGGTGCAAAAGTATGGGCACCTCAACAGAAAAGTGCCATTAATATTTAGTAGATCCTCCTTTTGCAAAGATAACAGCCTCTAGTCGCTTCCTGTAGCTTTTAATCAGTTCCTGGATCCTGGATAAAGGTATTTTGGACAAACAATTCAAGTTCAGTTAAGTTAGATGGTCGCCGAGCATGGACAGCCCGCTTCAAATCATCCCACAGATGTTCAATGATATTCAGGTCTGGGGACTGGGATGGCCATTCCAGAAGATTGTACTTGTTCCTCTGCATGAATGCCTGAGGATTTGGAGCGGTGTTTTGGATCATTGTCTTGCTGAAATATCCATCCCCGGCGTAACTTCAACTTCGTCACTGATTCTTGAACATTATTCTCAAGAATCTGCTGATACTGAGTGGAATCCATGCGACTCTCAACTTTAACAAGATTCCCGATGCCGGCATTGGCCACACAGCCCCAAAGCATGATGGAACCTCCACCAAATTTTACAGTGGGTAGCATGTGTTTTTCTTGGAATGCTGTTTCTTTTTGGACGCCATGCATAACGCCTTTTTTTATAACCAAACAACTCAATTTTTGTTTCCAAAATGAAGCTGCCTTGTCCAAATGTGCTTTTTCATACCTCAGGCAACTCTATTTGTGGCGTACGTGCAGAAACGGCTTCTTTCTCATCACTTTCCCATACAGCTTCTATTTGTGCAAAGTGCGCTGTATAGTTGACCGATGCACAGTGACACCATCTGCAGCAAGATGATGCTGCAGCTCTTTGGAGGTGGTCTGTGGATTGTCCTTGACTGTTCTCACCATTCTTTTTCTCTGCCTTTCTGATATTTTTCTTGGCCTGCCACTTCTGGGCTTAACAAGAACTGTCCCTGTGGTCTTCCATTTCCTTACTATGTTCCTCACAGTGGAAACTGACAGGTTAAATCTCTGAGACAACTTTTTGTATCCTTCCCCTGAACAACTATGTTGAACAATCTTTGTTTTCAGATCATTTGAGAGTTGTTTTGAGTAGCCCATGATGCCACTCTTCAGAGGAGATTCAAATAGGAGATCAACTTGCAATTGGCCACCTTAAATACCTTTTCTTATGATTGGATACATCTGGCTATGAAGTTCAAAGCTCACTGAGGTTACAAAACCAATTTTGTGCTTCAGTAAGTCAGTAAAAAGTAGTTTGGGGAATTCAAATCAATAAAATGATAAGGGTGCCCATACTTTTGCACCGGTCAAATTTTGGTTTAATGCATATTGCACATTTTCTGTTAGTACAATAAACCTCATTTCAATCCTGAAATATTACTGTGTCCATCAGTTATTAGATATATCAAACTGAAATGGCTGCTGCAAACACCAAAATATTTAGAACAAAAAATGATTAAGATTAATAGGGGTGCCCAAACTTTTTCATAGGACTGTACATTCATATATACTCACACACACTCACACACACACTCACACACACACACACACACACACACACATATATATCTATCTATCTATATATATAAATATATATAGATATCTATCTATATAAATATATATAGATATCTATCTATATATAGATATATATATCTAGCATATACACATTTATATACATTCATATACCATATATACCATATATACTAACATATATACATACACTCACACATTATTATAGAATGCTGTATATACACACACACCTGTATACAAACATACAGTCCTCACACAGTATACAAGACACATGCTTTAACCCTTAAGTACTATCATGGTGTCTATCATAGTGATATGTGTATGGTAGTGGTGTATGATAGACACCATGATAGGACTTAAGGGTTAAACAAATGTACACATATACATATTAAATATTACATTTTACCAAAAAAAAGAAAAAAATATACTCACATTTGTGAAGCAGCAGCAGCAGACTCCTCTGTCCCCACACGGGCCGATGTAAACGATGACTCACTGCTGGGAGGGGGAGGGGGGAAAGTCCCGGCTTGCAGAGAGATCGCTTCCTAAGATTGCACTGGCAGGAGGCCCCTGTGTAAGTGTCGGGGCCCTGGGAAACTGCAGCAGCCGGGCTTCTTTATTCATTACAGCGCTGCCAGCAGCCTGGGGCCCCGAACTTACTGTTCCAGCCCCTGCCACTAGCAGCATCGCTCAGTTTATCAATGCAAATGCACTGGACAGGGGCCCGAACCAGTCCCTGACATCCCGATCGGGCCCCTGACCAGTGCTTCTATATAGTCGGGGCCTGGGGCCCACCGGGGGATTCCCCGGTGCTCCGGCGGGCCAGTCCGACCCTGCCATTAAGCCAAACAATATGCTGAGACTTACTGTTTTCTGCAGGAGATTTCTTTGCAGCAGCGAACTTACTTATCAGCACACTGATGATCAAAGCAATCATGTATATGTAGCTAAGACACAGAATCCACCAATAATAATATTATGTAATAATAAGGTAATTTCACATCTTATCTACGTCTCCCTTCTTGCTTGTGTAATAACTTCTTCAGCAGAAGTCACAGACCATGCCTAGAAGACTCTGCCATAGAAGTCTATAAGGTCTACGCCAGACCATTGTGTCTATAGCCATGGTCCATCTCCAGGAAACAGTAAGTGACCCGTGGCCCGAATTTAAAGGACAAACTAGTGCAGAGCCATTTGTCTCCTTTGGAGAGAAATAACACATGGCTGGACAGTAGAAGTAGGGATACGGTGGGCACATTCCCTCGTGGTAGCTGCAAGGCATGTGCATCGATTCAAAAAGGTGATGTGGTTGTATCAACAAATACCAAGCAGAGTTTCAGAATTGGTAGTTTCACTAATTGCAGGACCACTGGCGGGGTATATTTGGTTACCTGCTCCTGCGGACTCCAATATGTTGGGATAACAACGAGGGAGTTCCGCAGGAGGATTAGGGAACATATCACGGATATGCAAAGGGAGGAGTCTACCTCCATTTCGTGTCATATTAGAGAACAACATGGAGGGGACAGTGGCCAATTGCGATTTCAAGGAATTGAAAAAGTATTTAAAGAGGATCTTTCATCAGATTGGGCACAGGCAGTTCTATATACTGCTGGAAAGCCGACAGTGCGCTGAATTCAGTGCACTATCAGCTTTTCCGATCTGTGCCCCGGGTAAAGAGCTATAGGTCCCGGTACCATAGCTCTTTACAGTCAGGTACGTCCTTCTCCACAGCAGCGCCTATCGTGCTGTACAGTGTGAGCGGTGAGAACGCCTCCCTCTGCTCACAGTGCTCGTCCATACACGAGTATTATCAGGAGGGGAGGGGGCGTTCCTCCCCGCTCTCACTGTACAACGCGATAGGCGCTGCTGTGGAGAAGGACGTACCTGACTGACTGTCAGGAACGCCCTTCTGACTATAAAGCGCTACGGTACCGGGACTGATAGCTCTTTACCCGGGGCACAGATCAGAAAAGCCTACAGTGTTCAGCGCACTGTCGGCTTTCCATCAGTATATAGAACTGCCTGTGCCCAATCTGATGAAAGGTCCTCTTTAAATCCCCCAGAGGGGGTGATTACAACAAGAAAGTACTTCAACGAGAAACTCGCTGGATTTTCTTGATGGATACAGTTCAGCCTAAAGGGTTAAATGAACTTATCTCATATGCCTCTTTTTTATAGTTAGTTCTTCTATATCCATCATAGTATCTTTATATCAGCTAGTTGTACACCATTTTTTTCACTAGATTTTTCACCGAGTCCCCTTCCTGTAAGTTATAGGTCATTTATTGCTTTCTTTAGTGGTCAGCATAAGTTTGTGCCATCAAACTATCTTGTGTAGGTGTATTCATGGATTTATCTCTATTCATTTCATTCTGGCCTCATTAGATCTATCTATTCAATATCTTAGTTGAGTTGTGCATTTGTGCATGTTCAGTGAATGTCAGCATTTCTAACAGTAATGCTGACATCCAGTATATGTACATCAATATACTTCAGTAGTATTGTGTATTTTGTGTTTCACATATTCAGGGAGGGACTGTCTTCGTGGTTGTCGCCTATTACCTAGAATAGGGTCTGGCAATAGGAAGGGAAAGTTGGGGGCTTCAGCTTAGGGCTCACTGTCTCTTGTGCCCCGTCCCTGGGTTGTAACAGTTACTGAGGAATTGCTGTCCTAGCAATTCCCTTACACAATCCTAGTTATTTGTTATTTGGGGGATGTTTGCTATGGATTGCTTTCTCTTCTCATCTTCATCATTCTTTCTGTGTTGCCCCATACTTACCTGGATCCGCGATGTGGGGTCTGGCTAGTTCAGTAGACGCGATTTTCGCGTTGTAGTTGCTATAACACCTGAGTAGGTGTGTCTTTTTGGTTGTCACAGGGATGCGCCATTTGCTTATTGGTTGTGCCCCCTACGTGACGTAGTGCGGTGGGAGCTGTTTATTACATATATACCTCTGCTACCGCGGGCACCACTCGCGGCTCATCATTACAGCCGACCGGGCATACGAACCAAGCCCGTGATTGCGAACAAAAACTATGTTCTAAAAATTACATTCTAAACTTCCATCTAATGCCTCTGATGAGCTTTGAAGTTAGCAGAAACGCGTTAGGCAGTTTCGTTGTGCAGACGGCTCAGAGGCCATCTTAATTCAGTGTGTTGTGTGTGTGTGTGTGTGTGTGTGTGTGTGTGTACATTAGCTGCAGATCTGTGCCCTATTTAGAGAGAAAAAATCCCCCAGTCAGTTTCTCTGAGCTTTAGCCTCAGTTGTTATATCTGAGTGGCTGGCTATTGCTGCATGAGACGGGGAATAAAGGGCTTCGGTGGGTGGTGGACAAACTGATACTTTCTACCTCACTTTAGTAAGAACGTTTCCTAAATCAGTTAACCCATTCCTTTGCCGAACATCAGCATAGTCAGTTGATTAGTGCTGCTCCTACTACTGGGGGGATATCATAAAGGCAGCTGTCCTATGGTTGCAATAGTAGAGTATTATTATACACACACACCCTTCACAGTCGTGAACGCTATTTTATTCAATATATTACTCTTTGCACTTTTATATGGACTAATAAAAGTTAAATTTTACGTGTACACTGATTTTCTAATTTTCTCTATTTATTTTGTGGTACACATACCTCGGTACGACATTGTGGTTGTTTTGTACAAGTGTTGGAATTGCAAGATCACCAAAAATTCTTTAAAAATATGTCTAATATAAAAATGAATAGGTAATTTCCTGGTGACATTTTCCCTTTAAATGTCTTCCGAACGCCTCATCCCATTTATATCAACATATCGCATTATATATATATATATATATATATATATATATATATATATATATATATATTTATGTTTTATTCATGCCCCAAGTATAATCCATTATAATCCTCCATCACCTTCTCATTATAACATGTAGGTCCTCAGTACAGTCAGCGACCGGAGACAACTGTGATTCCTTGGTAAAGCTTCTGCAGGATAACATCACTCAAGCTATGGAACAGTTTGGTGATATCATCAGCTCATTGCCACGGCATATGGTGAGAATATTGCACAGAGCTGACATAACAATATTCTGTGTGTTTTACATGTTCACATTTCCTTCTGAGATAGGAATATATGGATACATTCACACGGTGGAAAGTGAAGAGGAGTCTGATATGGACAATCGCCTCTGATTCCTATTCTTTTTCCGCTCCCCATGCCATCGGCAGCCCTGACGATTGAGCAGGGTGCTTATTTTTTAAGCATCCTACTCTGGTCTCTGCCTCCCATTCTTTTAAATGTGAGTCATAGACCAGTGTGGAATTTTGCCATATGAATATACCCTATGAGATACTTGCTGTTATTCACCACTGCTATACTCCACCATGAGACCCCATATTCTTAACCCTGAAATAATGCATGCTGAATAGAGATAGCAGCTCCTGTTGCTTCTATATGGGTTACATACAGTACATATCGCCTGGTCTTTCTCCTGTTTATGATAGAGTACTGGCTACTGTATGTCTGATAGATATTATGATGGTTGATATACTGTAACTATTTTATGTATTTTCATCTCTGGATCTGTTTAGATACGCTGTGCACTGGAAAAAATCATCCCCCTTCCTCCATCCCTAACAGAGCTGAAAAGTTTAAGCCCACAGATGATTGCCGAAATTCAGTAAGTCAACTTAATAAGGATAAAAAAAACGTAAACTAAGGTTGCAGGGGTAGGATTTCCAAGTCTCACAGAGTGTTTTAACCATTGAAGGGCTGGCAGCTGAGATTTTTTTTTTTTTACTACTACTATGTAATATTCTGTGTATATCAGTATTATTTAGACACTGTGTAGCACTATTATTATATGACTTTATATATTTGGAGTTGCTCCTTGGTCACTATATGTTGGTGTGATTTAAGCATTATATAGTAAGGTATAGTATATTACCTTTGAATTGTATTGTCAAGATTTAACATTTAGACAATTGTGGGGTTGTTTTTAATTAGTTTATTCTCCATCAGTAATGAGGCATTATGTGATATAAGGCATATTTAGGGAGAAATAAAGCTTACCCATTTAGTCCTCCAGATCCCCAATTATTACTTTTGCACAGTGCATCCCGTCTTGCCCCTCTGCCTTCCCTGTTGATGCGCCAACTCTCAGTCACATTACTTACTCCACACTCTACTCTATGGATTTGTAGCCAGAGATGAATGGAGTTGGTGATGCCACAGAGACCTGGAGCTGCAGCAAGGGAGTAAACAACAGAGTCTTCTAGCAACCCCACTGTGCCCTGCAAAAGTAATCATCGGGGGCAACATATACACTAGTGATACAGACTGTACGCATAGGAAATACACTGGCAAGTTATAGATTTCCCTGCATCAGGTAACATTTATGTTTTTTTAAAGAGAGTCTTTCACCAGAACCCAGCCTTGCACATAGATAGGCTAGGGTCACCTGAATCTAACAGTGTTTTTCTCTTGTGAATCGCTGCCTCCTTTGCCTCTGTATACAGGTGAGTACCGCGCATGCACTGAGAATCTGAGTGATGGCGAATGCAACAGAACTCAGGGCCAGGAAAGATTAGGTACCTGTCAATCAAAGAAAGGAGGGAGGGCAGAGGGTGGCACAGACCAGTGGGAGGGATTTCATCTTTTTAGTAATGGCATCTCCTGTGTTACTTCAAAGAGATAATTTGTATATTCACAAAAACCGCAATGTCAGGAATAGGAGGCACCAATTCACAAGGGGAAAACACCATTTGATTCGGGTGACCCTAACCTATCTATCTGCAAGGCTTGATATATATGCTGGTTCTGGTGACTCCCTTCAAAGCTTAACTCTTTGGATGTCTGTTTTAGGTCCAATGTTGTATCTCTTCTTCCAGCCAAGAGATGTGAATATGTACTACATGTACTGAAATCAAAACCTCACTTTGTGGCTGCCTTACCTCTACAACGTCGATTTGGCTTGCTTGATGCACTGATAAGTTGTTTGGTGAGAACGATATATATGTACTATATATACGCTGCATGCCACTAACTTTACTTTGTGCACTGTGTATATGACACAAGCAATTTTTCCAACAAATGATCACAAACAAATCATTTCATTTATAACTTTCACAATTCCAGTGGTTCAGAATTTTACATGCACCGAGTTGAACCAGAAACAACTGCAAACTGTCCTGGAGGAAACAAAAGTAACTATAAGAACCATAAAGGCATCCTATATCCTATATAAGATCTTACTTTTTAGAGGAGTCAAAAAGGTGAAACAAAAATGGAACTGTTTGGCTCTACAGACCATTGTTATGTATTGTGGAGAAAGGGGAGGCTTGCATGCCAAAGAACACCATGTATATGTTTATATAACACCACCATACTCTGTAGCACTGTACAATTTGTAGGGTTCAAGTACAATCAAAAAGATACATTACAAAAGAAATAGTCACTTCACACAATGGGACTGAGGGCCCTGCTCGCAAGAGCTTACAATCTATGGAGGTAGAGGGGGTGGCACAAGAGGTACCAGGGGCAACATTGGTGGTTGCATTACTTATACAGTGGTCAGACAATTTTGTGATAGAGGTTACTGTCATTACACAAACATAAAACTGTATGAGCCGTCACCAGTCGTGTCATTTAACGTGCAGATGGTGCCTGGACCTATAAAGTTAGCCTGAAACGGCATCATATCATGTGGGGTAATGTGGGAGTGTGAACACAGAAATGTTCATTTTAGGGATTCTAATTATGGTACGGAAGGGTTTACATTAGGAATTGTGATAGGCCTGTCTGAAAAGATGTGTCTTTAGTTTGCGCTTGAAGTTGTAGAAATTGGGAGTTAATCTGATTGTCCGGGGTAGAGCATTCCAGAGAAGTGGTGCAGCTCGGGAGAAGTCTTGTATACGAGCATGGGAAATTCTGATAATAGAGGATGTAAGTCTTAGTTCATTGAGTGAGCAGAGAGCACAAGTTGGGCGATAGACAGAGGTGAGGGAGGAAATGTATGGAGGTGCAGCATTATGGAGAGCCTTGTGGATGAGAGTGATAACTTTATATTTTATTCTATAATGAATAGGCAGCCAATGTACCAACTGGCACAGAGCAGAGGCATCGCTGTAGCGTCTAGCCTGATAGATGAGCCTGGCCGCTGCATTCAGAGTAGATTGTAGAGGGGAGAGTTTAGTGAGGGGAAGACTGATTAGTAAGGAGTTACAGTAGTCAAGGCGAGAATGAATCAGAGAGACAATAAGTGTCTTTAGTGTATCTTTGTTAAGGAAAGGGCGTATTCTGGAGATGTTTTTGAGATGGAGGTGACATGAGCTTGCGAGTGATTGGATATGGGGGTGAAGGAAAGGTCTGAGTCAAACAACCCTGAGGCAGTGGGCCTGCTGTCTAGGAGTTATAGTAAGGCCTGAGACTGCAATGGATATATCAGGGACAGATCTATTAGATGGTGGAAACAGTAGTAGTTCAGTCTTGGAGAGATTCAGTTTCAGATAGAGCGAGGACATGATATTAGAGACAGCAGAAAGACAGTCACTGGTGTTCTGTATTAGTGCAGGGGTGATGTCACGGGAAGATGTGTATAATTGGGTGTCATCAGCATAATGATGGTACCGGAAGCCAAATCTGGTGGTTTTAGGGCTGTGTAGAGTGAGAAGAGCAGGGGGCCTAGGACCAAACCCTGAAGAACCCCAACAGCAAGGGGAATAGGGGAAGAAACAGAGCCTGCAAATTGTATACTGAAAGTGTAGGCAATTTAAAGGCAATACTACCAAATACTAACCGTATGTATGTAAACCTCTGAGCCACTGGGCATGTGATGAAAAAAATGAAATCTTAAATAATTTTTTTTTTAGTATTATTGTAGTATTTGGAATCTTGAAATATAGTAACTAGTGATCCTCTACAGTTCATAGTGAGAGGGAAGGTGGATAAGGATTAAATGGCAGATATTGTGAAAACTGAATTTAATGAATGTGGCTTAGGCTGCGTTCACATCTGTGCTGGAGACTCTGTCACAATGTCTGAAATCGGCAGACAAAAACAGAGAACTGCTGATTTTGGTTTTAAAACAACGGACCCCATAATAGTCATTCGGGTTTGCCAGTTTCTGCGTGTAACCACTCCGTGTGCATGGACCCTTACAGTTGCCCGTCTGTGTGTTGTTCTGGTCCTCTAACAGACTAGAACAACAGAAAGGTGACGCTAATGTGAACCTAGCATAAGAGTATGTAAATATATGGCTTTAACCACATATCTGTATACAGTATATAAGCAAATGTCAGATGTAATATAAGTTAAATATATCTTTCTTTGCAGAATTCAGCAGGCGTTACTTCCCCTCAGGCACAATTTATTGCTCTTGGAGTCTTATCTCCACTTCTCAAAGGCTCAGCTTATTTTGCATTGTCCCAGGGAATGATGCTACAAAATGTTGAACGTGTGACAAACTACTGCTATCCTAAAGAAACCCAGCCGCCACTGTCACAACTACTACAAGAATCACAGGGATTTGGGTATGTAGTATTCAGAGGTGCTGGAAACTGAACGAGATCAGCATATCAGTATATTAGCAGACAAATCAGGAGAATAAGGGTGACAAAATTGTCTTCTAGTCCCTCTCATGCTGTAGCTTTAGCTAGATCTCAAGTACTGGCACAGCCTAATTCTCATCCTGATTCCCTCTTCAATGAACACCGAGGGATCTCTTGTGCTGACAAATATTGATGCTGAGTGTGTGATGTCTCCTTCCTCCCCTGCAGAGTTTTCCATGGATCCTGTCCTTTCTCTGTACACTTATATCCAGCCTATGTGATCTCTCGTTCTTCTCTTTCAGACAGCGCCGCACCTCTCATGAAGCGACCTGAAGCAACCGCTTCAGGCGGCGCTATGCCAGGGCCCCAGGGAGGGCGGCATTTTTGCTAACCTAAGCCAGTCCAGGACAAGCAAGGGGGGGGGGGGGCGGCTTTCTGTAGTTCGCCTCGGGCGGCGAAAGGGGCAAGTTCACCCCTGCTTTCAGATTGTGGTATATCCTCTGCTTTCTATTTACAATCTGATACCTTACAACCTGTGTTATCTGTCCTCATGGAAGACTTGGATGTTTCAACCATGTACAATCTCCTCCCTCTTTCTACTGCTATCTCTAATACTAAAGGATGTCAGGGGATGAGCAACCATGAGCAGTTTGTCATCTTATCAATATGAGAAGCAACAGCGAAGCTACCTATGTAAAGTGGTTGTACAGATTCTACAACAGCATAATGGTAGGGAAAAAAGTTGCTTAATTTTGCATCTAGGACACAACTGAACAGGAATGGGTTTGCCCACAGAAGACATTTATGGTATATCCACTGCATATTTTACTAGGAAAATTCTGTGAACCTTATTGCAACCTTGTCCATGACTGCAGTGAAAAAATATAATACATACCTAAAAATACATACCTAGAGTTGAGCTTGATGTGTTTCCCCAGACTGATTTTTAGTGCTCCCAGATCCTATTCATTTGCACTGAAGCCAAAGTGTTCTGTTCTGACCTCAGGGAAGAATTGTGGCAGTGCTGGGAGTACAGGAACCAGGTAAATATAACGTTTTTTTCACTGTGAGCATGGACAGGGTTACAATAGGACTGGGGACCAGAAAAGAGATAAGGAGCCATACTGGCAGCAAGGACCAAATGGAAAGTCATGCAGGACCAAAATTTAGAGAGTGATAAGGAGCCATACTGGCAGCAAGGACCAAATGGAAAGTCATGCAGGACCAAGAATGATTGGACCAACTTGAACTAGAAAATGTGTAGGTCACCAGGGGACTAAGAATCTCATATCACAGAACTCAGCTTTTCTCGGTGCAGATCTGGCCTTAGAAACACCTTGTATTTAATGGTGGAGAATCAGTATGGGAAGGATACTAAAACATGAGTATGAGGTCTTATCTACTAGCAATTTGTAAGGGGGGGGGGCGGTCTTATTTTAATTAAAGGTCCACCATGTAAAACATGGACAGACTGCATTTACCAGAGTGAAAGCTTGTAATAAGGTAACCCAAAAAGCTTTTACCCATGATATAAGTAAAGTTACACTAAGAATGTGGACCTCAACCATACAGGTGGTACCTGTTTTGTACCAAGTAGTTCTAAATGTCAGGATGGAGTGCCCATTAGTATGTACAATCCTTAACTGAGAGAGCAAAACTATTAGCAGCACCGCAGACTTTGATGGTTGGGCTGTAGATTACCCCACAGTCTTCTCTATAAGACAGCAAGTTACTAAGGACAGGTCATGGAAAATCTCTTCAGCCAAATGGGTCAGTACACCAGATTCTTGCTCTTCTGGTCCGGTACACTGTACCATAAGGCATAGGAGCAGTTTGCAAACCAATCAGCTTAAGACTTCATCTTGGTCCTAATGCATACTAACCTACTAGCTTGCCGTATAATGATTATAGAGTATCACCCACAATATTAGGCATTAACAAAGGCTCCTCATATATTAGTGAAATATAAGTGTACAATTATTATACAGACCCCTCTTACAAACTGCTGATGGGTAAGAACTGATATGTCAGTATTTCCTACTAGGGCGCATGTCTAGGGATTATCTTCATAAGACAGACCCTTTAACAATATTACTTGATTGTCTGATATTCCAAGGAAAAACCAGGTAGTATTTTTCAAGAAATTCTAAAATGGAAGACCCTAAAGTTAATATCTGTTGAAATTTAGTGTGATCTGTCTTATGATCTTATTTTTGCTAGTTCTCCATCTCAATGGACATCTCAGTGTCTGAAACGTTTGGACAGACTGGTTCCTTTGCTGCCACTCACATCCCTAAAATCTCTGAACATGGTAAGTTCTAGTGTGGACTTAATACACAGTATATGTTATTCATTCTTTTATGTCTTTGAAAATGCGTCTCCACCAGGTAGCCATATGTTGTTGTTTTGAAGGAAAATATTCTTTGCTGCTTTCTTTTATATAATCTCAGGACTCTGAGGTTAAATTTCCCAATGGTGGTGACAGTGTTACTATCACGTAAATATTGCAAATTCCTAAATATCTATCTATCTATCTATCTATCTATCTCCTATCTATCTATCTATCTATCTATCTATCTGTCTGTCTGTCTGTCTGTCTGTCTGTCTGTCTGTCTGTCTGTTTGTCTGTCTATCATCTATCTATCATCAGAAAGTGGGTGTAGAACACTCCAGTAATATACTGTAATTGGATTTTTGTTAATGTAATAAAAAAACTGAATTTTTCACTCTAACTGAGTCTTGATAAGGAAGATCAGTATACAGCTCAGTATGCATGACTTTTTCCCCCATGTGAACATACCCTAATGGTGACCATATTGGTAGTGAGTCAGTTATCCCACTAGGCTCACTACAATGAAGTTGAACATTGAGGTCTTGAGCTCTTCTCAGATATTTGCTTCTTTTATCAAGGCTGCACTTTCTAGTCGCTGGTTATCTCAGGTGTTATCTGAAGAACGAATATGGAGGAAATCAGCTCTAGGTATTACCTGCAGAAAAGGCGAAACACCTGTCCAGCAAGCGGAGGACATGCAGAAACTACGCACATTGTTTCAAAGCTTGTTATTGACTCGCTCAATGCCGAAGAGTTCAGGTGAGATTTAACAGGATTGAGGGGTGGTAAGAAGTAAACCAGTTAAAGATTTAGGACATCACTAGATATAATTCCTTATTCTTTATCATCCTATTATTTCAGCATTGCAAGCTGTGTAAACATTAGTAATTCAGTTAAAAGACAGCATAAGGGTGCATTCACATTAAGTATATGCTGAGCTGATTCTGAACAAAAAACACGTTCAAAATCAGCGCGTACAAAGCAGATCCCATTCATTTCAAGCTCAGCGTATACTTAGTGTGAATGCACCCTTAGCTTTGTTCACATCTCCATCAGGTTTTTCAATTTTTGCTTCATTATATCAATAGAAAACAAAAATTCTAGAAGGGACTGATCTGTCATATGGTAAACAGATCCTGGTTTCTGCTCCAAACCCCAATGTAAGCATAGTCTTAAAGAGGTTACCAAGCTAGAAATATTACTGACCTATCCTAAAGATAGGTGACTAATATCATATCGGTGGAAGTCTGTCGCCCGGCACGTCCATTGATGACCTGTTCTCAATAGCTGATATACAGAGAATGGACCAAGAAGGAGACAGCTCCATTCTCTGTGTAGTGGCAGAATGTGAACTAAGATGGTCATTCATTCATATAAATGCCTTGCAATTCTCCCTATCTAAGGATTTATCATGTATTGCTTTTCTCTTGTCTATTTCAGTCTTTGCACCTGAGTGTAGCATGCTTCGTGGCAGCATTGTCTCAGCTTGGGGGGTAGAAGCCCTCCTGAGAATGACTCCAGTCAATTTTACAGACTGCCTTGAAGAACTAGGTCAGGATGCTGATATCCCAAGCAGTGAGCTGGCTGCCTTGTTGGCCAAAGTACTACAGGTAGATCACCGAGTGCTTACAGATATGAGCCATGAGGTGAACAGATACGTACATTGGCTGCATTTTCTTTACAGATTGTTGGACCTTTGTCTGTTCTTCCTAACAATGTTCTTACACGACTTGGCCGATTGGCGACTAAGCTGAATGCGCAGCAGCTCAAGGTGGTGTCTTTGGCAGACTTACAAGTTATGGAGGCTTTTGCAAAACAGCAAGAATGGACTATCAGTCAGGTAAAGAAATGTATATGAAAGTATAAAGGATTTTCATGGACTTTGACATGAGTTACATTGATCGGTGTTGTATATAATCCTACAACATGCCTGAATATTCACACTTCATTATTCTAATAGTTAAATGGAGTCCATCAACAGAACCCAACATATCAACCAAGCCCCACAGATAGATAGGTTAGGTGCATCTGAATCAAATGGTGTTTCCTCGTTGTGAGTCGGTGTCTCCATCGTTGCTATTTTTATCAATATGCAAATGAGCTCTTTGGAGCAACAAAGGCATTGTCACATATTTGGTGCTCCAAGTAATTTATTTACATATTGCCAAATGAGGCAATACCTCAGCAACTGAGGCAGCGATTCACAAGGTGAATGTAACCTATCTATCTGCATGGCTGGGTTCTGCTGACAGGCTCCCTTTAATGTTCATTCTCCTCCACAGTTAGAAATATTAGCCAGTGGATTTATGAAGACTCATAATTTGGCCGCCGAGGATCTTACTGCTTTGCACTTGGTAATTCTTGGACATGCTCTTTGTGGTCTACCTGAAAGAAACATGAAACAGATCAAGCCGCTGGAATTTTGGTACTTTTACATTTCTTTCTTAGTAAGGCAGTCTGTAATGTTATCACTGTGGTCACTCTTCTTTGTTTCCTTCATCCTTGGCTGTAGCTCAGCCGTGATGTATCTAGGCCAACTTGCCCTCAGCTGCAATGAACAACAGTTGGAGGCACTTGTGCGGCTCTGCACTAGCAATGACATGTTCGGGCCAGTCAGTGGATGGACAGAAGACATTTTTCTTGAGATTGGATCTGTAGCTGGTGAGATTCATTTCCAAATACACTTGTATTTTTATAACCTTAGAAAACTTGTTCCATTATTCCAGTATGTATTCCAGGAAATATTCCAGTATTCATAAAGGTAGATACAGGAAAAATACTGAATAGTCCAAAAGGTGTCATGTTAGAAATCCGGGATTTCTTCCCAGTCAGTATGTCTCCAGTTTGTCTGTCTGTCTCTGTCAGTCATGTACTTATTCTAAAAGTGAAGACGTTTCTTAGATACTTAGATGTTTTTATCACTATATATGAAAGATTTATCACTATATCTGGAAGATTTCCAAAATAGGTTTTGCATACCTATGACACAGCTCTTATGTACAAAAACAGATAGTATATGTACACAGTACATAGTAGTACAGTATATAGTTGACTCTCATTCATATGAATATTTAACAATTATCACACATTATATAATTTGGGGAAATGACATCTTAAAGGGGATCTTATCTCTTTGTAAAGAAAGATTTGGTTAATTCCTTGAAAAAGGTATCAATACTAAAAATATTACATTTTATATTATATTATATATTACAACAAGATGATTTTCTGATACTTGCATCCGACATCTAACATATGTCACTGTACAGATACAATCAGCGCCGCACCTCCCATGAGACGACCTGAAGCAACTGCTTCAGGCGGCACTATGCCAGGGCCCCGGGGAGGGCGGCATTTTTGATTATCTAAGCCAGTCCAGGACCAGCTGCCCTGGACTGGCTTAGCGTCACCGAGCGGTGGATTGGGGAGGCCGCTGGAGCAGCGCTGCTCCAGCGGCCTCCCCTTACGCTCAGGTAGAGAGCAGGTCCTCTCCGTGCCTGTTACCGACGCACCGCCACGCCCCCTTCGCTCCGTTCCGCCCCCCTTCGCTCCACCCCGCTCCGCCCCCTCCTCCGGGAAGGGGGGGGGGGCGGTTTTCTGTCATCCGCCTCGGGCGGCGAAAAAGGCAGGTTCACCCCTGGATACAATGTAGCGTATCAAGCACTGCCCATACATCTATGATGCCAGGTCTCCAACGTTATGTGAACAAGCCCTTATCTGTGGGAGATTACTGGAGATAAGTCACCAAACAAGAAATTTATTCTGCCGTATTTGGAGTAGGGAAGGACTTAGGCAACTACTTCATTGGTGATACCTCTAAGACTACCACCCAAAATTGCAATGAAAAGTAGTCTTCTAGATATCCAGTTTTCTCTAAAAAGATGATTGGTATAGATAATATATGTGGAAATGAAAGCCATAAAGCTCTAATATGAATAAGTGGATGGACTTCTCAGTGAGGTGGTCTTTGGCTTTCCTTGGATTCAGCACTTGAGCGTGATGATATTGTGTATTTTTTCTCTCTTACTGACCATGCTATTATGTTTCTTATAGCTGGACTGCAAGATATAGAACTTTCTTCCCTGGTCCTAGAGCAGATCCAAGGTCTTACACCTCTAGCAATATCTCTCATAGATCCTAAGAAGTTTGCTGTAAGTGTAATTCACTGCTAGTTAGACAATATTGATACAGTTGCTGCGCAACTTAGGCTGGATTCACACCAGTGCTCGCTCTACGTTCGGGGATTCTGTCCCCAAATCTGCTTGACTTTTCTCTCTGCATTTTTCTGGTGGATACTCGGTGGACCCCATTATAGTCTCTCCACAGGTAACCGCTTTTTAAGTGGATTGGGTTTCTGTTTTTCAGATCCAAAGTGGACCCAAAGAATGGAAACCCAAGCACAGATGTGAACCTAGAGTAACATTGCAAAATTTGGAAATATCTATCTATCTATCTATCTATCTATCTATCTATCTATCTATCTATCTATCTATCTATCTATCTATCTATCCATCCATCCATCCATCCAACCTATGATCTAAGTGCTCAGTGCAGTTACTTCTTTCTTCCAGGTAGCATTCTCATCACAGCAATTGCAAATGTTCTCTTGGTCTCAGGCCAAAGCAGTTACAAAGGAACAAAGTAATCTATTGGATACTGATCAAATGAACGCTCTTACATTTGCTCTCATTGATGACGGTGGAAATCAGACATACAGAGGTATAAGTGTGTATAAAATGTGAAGAGGTGAATGGAGTAGAATTTGGAATTAGTTACTATATAACATGAGTTATTCAGTATCACATTTATTTGCCTCTTATAATACTCTTTTTTTTCTTTTCAGCAGGGAAATCACATGCCAGTCACTGTTCATACTGCTCTCTATTCCATCTCAGCACTTTGCTTCCAGTTTTACATGCCTTATATATTGTGAAACCTATGGTTGTCTTCAGTCAAATATATATCTAGACCAATAATATGCAGTCTGTGGTCCTTTCTTATAGTAATCACAATGAAAATGACCAGGAGCAAATATCCATGAACAATAAGTATCTATTACATCATAAATATAATATAAATACATAAAAAAAGATGATGACTTCAGGACAAACCACATTAACAATAGCAGATGGTATAAAATATATCCAGCCTCTGCAGCAATGGAAAAGGCAGGAAAAAGTAATAGGAGTAAGGTCACCACACACATACAGCATTGGCCAAAAGTACTGGCACCCCTGCACTTCTGTCAGATAATACTCATTTTCTTCCAGAAAATGATTGCAATCACAAATTCTTTGGTATTATTATCTTCATTTAATTTGTCTTCAATGGAAAACCACAAAAAGAATTGTCAAAAAGCCAAATTGGATATAATTCCACAGAAAACATAAAAAGGGGGTGGACAAAAGTATTGGCACTGTTTGAAAAATCATGTGATGCTTTTCTAATTTGAGAAATTAACAGCACCTGTTACTTACCTGAGGCACCTAACAGGTGGTGGCAATAACTAAATCACACTTGCAGCCAGTTGAACTGGATTAAAGTTGACTCAACCTCTGTCCTGTGTCCTTGTGTGTACCACATTGAGCATGGAGAAAAGAAAGAAAACCAAAGAACTGTCTGAGGACTTGAGAAGCAAAATTGTAAGGAAGCATGAGCAATCTCAAGGCTACAAGTCCATCTCCAAAGACCTGAATGTTCCTGTGTCTACCGTGCGCAGTGTCATCAAGAAGTTTAAAGCCCATGGCACTGTGGCTAACCTCCCTAGATGTGGACGGAAAAGAAAAATTGACGAGAGATTTCAACGCAAGATTGTGCAGATGGTGGATAAAGAACCTCGACTAACATCCAAACAAGTTCAAGCTGCCCTGCAGTCTGAGGGTACAACAGTGTCAACCCGTACTATCCGTCAGCATCTGAATGAAAAGGGACTGTATGGTAGGATACCCAGGAAGACCCCACTTCTTACCCAGAGACATAAAAAAGGCCAGGCTGGAGTTTGCCAAAACTTACCTGAGAAAGCCAAAAACGTTTTGGAAGAATGTTCTCTGGTCAGATGAGACAAAAGTAGAGCTTTTTGGGAAAAGGCATCAACATAGAGTTTACAGGAAAAAAGAGGCCTTCAAAGAAAAGAACACGGTCCCTACAGTCAAACATGGCAGAGGTTCCCTGATGTTTTGGGGTTGCTTTGCTGCCTCTGGCACTGGACTGCTTGACCTTGTGCATGGCATTATGAAATCTAAAGACTACCAACAAATTTTGGGCCCAGTATGAGAAAGCTGGGTCTCCCTCAGAGGTCATGGGTCTTCCAGCAGGACAATGACCCAAATCACACTTCAAAAAGCACTAGAAAATGGTTTGAGAGAAAGCACTGGAGACTTCTAAAGTGGCCAGCAATGAGTCCAGCCCTGAATCCTGTGGAGAGATCTCTTGATGGCAGTTTGGAGAAGGCCCCCTTCACATCTCAGGGACCTGGAGCAGTTTGCCAAAGAAGAATGGTCTAAAATTCCAGCAGAGCCTTGTAAGAAACTCATTGATAGTTACCGGAAGCGGTTGTTCGCAGTTATTTTGTCTAAAGGTTGTGCAACCAAGTATTAAGCTGAGGGTGCCAATACTTTTGTCTGACCCATTTTTGGAGTTTTGTGTAAAATTATCAATGATTTGACTTTTTTTTTCATTCTCTTTTGTGTTTTTTTCATTGCAAGCAAAATAAATGAAGATATTAATACCAAAGAGTTTGTGCTTGCAATCATTTTCTGGAAGAAACTGAGTATTATCTGACAGAATTGCAGGGGTGCCAATACTTTTGGCCAACGCTGTATGCCCACATTGTATTATACTGCATATTGTGGTGTTATTCTCATATATGTTTCTATTAATCTTTTGATACATATAGATTCACACTTTCAATATTTAGGTGTTATGTCACCCATATGTCTGTATTATAATTATAATTTCGCCATATAAAATCCCAGTTTTTGGCAGCTTTCAGATGGGTATAGATAATAGAGTATGGTGATGGGGGGGGGGGGGGGGGTCACTCATGAAACCTTTGCACTGGACCCACCAATGTGTTAAAACGGCCCTGCTACTGATTACTAAATAGTGGTGAATAAAACCATATCTTCATTACAATTAATTTTGTCTACGAAGTCTTCTCATTGGCTAAGCCTGATGTAGCACATCTCTATAGAACCAAGCCTTAAATATTTGCATCTTTGCCAGTATCAACATCCCGACTCCTCTAGAAGAAGATGATGCCTATAACTAAAAACAGGTTAGCAGATGAACTAATTATATAATAAACTAGCTGGTACCCCCGACTTCGTCTGCGGTGATTGTAGAAGTGGGTAAATACAGGCGCCGGTAAGGTTTTCGTACTGTGTATAAGGTATGGGATATGACATGTAACTTTGTATCTTGTTTTTGCTGTAATTCTGAGAATACGTGAGACTTTTGTGTTGAATGTAATTTGTATTTCAGCTGCTATACGGTGTTGTTATAAACTGTACATAGTGTCTTTGGGACAGAGGTTTTTCAAGTTGATATACTTCGATGTACGACATTGTATGATTTGTTATTTTCCGCCGGTACATGTAAGTTTTGGGCACAGGATACTCTTGAGCAAGCAACATAAAGTTGTCCATGTGAGAAGCCTGGTATGGCCAAATGTATTCCTGCTACTTTCAGCGTTTGTCCTTGGGATTTATTAATGGTCATTGTAAAAGCCAATTAAAGAGGAAATTGTAGTCGTTTGAATTGAAATGGGAAATGATTTGGTATAATTGGAATGCGTGGGGTTAACACACTGTCACTTATACCTGCTCCTGTAAGAATAGTGGCTTTAATGATATTTGTTCCTAGTTGTGTGACACGTAGCCTCGTGCCATTACACAATCGGGGTGCATCGAGATTACGCATGAGTAGAACAGGGACGCCAATCTTGAGTTCTAGTTTGTGAAGGGACGCCGGGTAATTCTAAGGTGGGCAGTAAGGCAGATTGGTGACATTATTATCGACCGTTACGTGTCCGTGGTGTGTTGAAAAAGTTCATCGGAGTATACAGGCCAGAAGTAGTCCCAATGCAAACATGCTATTGGAACTTACCAGTATCATTGGCGTGGAGACCGAGGGAAGGTGGATGGATTGTGAAGAAGAAACAGCAGTGAGGTGAGAGTGCCGTCGGGGAGTGTGGCGGGCTGGAGAGGGTAGTTCGGGTGCTGCGGGCTACAGTGGAGGCGCAAAATGGTGGTGTGCTGGAAACATGTTCTGTAGGTGGCTACGATGTGCATGCCCCTGGCAACACAGTGGAGTGGCTGGGTGGGTGGTGTCGCAGATCGTCAGATCGGTGGGGGTCGGCAAACATGGCTGCTCCGGAGGGTTAAAGAGGTAGCCTCCTGGAGTATCATTAAAGTGAGGGTGAAAGTGGTAAAGTATATGTAAATGTGATTGTGTGGGGTTAGGGCTAGACTGTAGAGGGTAATAGGAATTTTGTGGCTTGCTATGGTCCAAAGTGTGTGAGATTGCAGAGATGGTGATGTAAGTTTGGGTTTTGTGAGGGTCCTGGGAAAAACGTATGTGCGCTATTGTGGCGAAAAGTAGCCTATTGCGCAATCCAGTATAGTAACTACCGTATTTTTCGGACTATAAGACCGAAAATAAAATTTTTGGGGAAAAGAAGGGTGCGTCTTATAGTCTGAAGGTGGCGCCCGGCATCCGCTGTAATAGAGAGGCGGAAGCCGGCAAGTGATAGACGCCGGGGCCTGAGACATCGCTGCGCTCCCCTGTCCTCCCCTGTCCTGGCTTCATGCAGGGCAGAGGATTGTAGCGATGTCTCAGGCCCCGGCGTCTATCCCTCCCCGGCATCCGCCTCTCTAGTACAGCGGATGCCGGGTCAATAGACAGAATGGCCCATAGACGGCAATACACTTGTATTGCCGTCTATGGGACTTGCGATCAAGTGACCGCAGGTTCAAGCCCCGGGAGGGGAATAAAATAGTAAAAAAAAAAAAAAAAAAAAAAAAGCTTTAAAAATATGAAATAAATAAAAGTTCTAAATCACCTCCTGCTTTTTTTTTCAATACAAGGTGATCTAAGCAATAGATATCCCCCAAAATGTTATAACTAAAAAGTACAGCTGGCCCCGCAAAAAAAACGCTCTATGCATCGCTCTATGCATCCCCGTACAGCTGCAGGGTCACCTGTCAATGTGGCCTTGCAGCTGTTGCAAAACTACAACTCCCATATATTAAATATTTTACCAGTTTTTGCTTCAAAATTTTTTTTCCCTATTTTCCTCCTCTAAAACCTAGGTGCGTCTTATAGTCCGAAAAATATGTTTGTGGAAAATTTCAGCCAAATCGGTGGAGCGGGTTTTGCGTGATTGAGGAACAAACATCCAAACACACAAACCCACAAACATCCAAACTCACAAACTTAATGGGATTATCATTCCTGATGCTATATTTGCAAAAGTCACATGGTTGTTATACATAGATGTGCTCCAAACAATGTACAGTATATATAAGAAAACATGTATGGGATCAGCCAGCAATAGGAAGTTCCAATCCCATAAAAGAAGCTACATATTTAATAGAAGATACATTAAGATACTTTCATGCATCAAATGACAGCATGTTATAGAGTAAAATGAGCTGAATATTGATACATATATTTTTGTGGGAAAAGATTCATTATAAGACCTCATGTACGAGATTGAGTGTGCTGGCCAAAGAGGGTACAATTTTTTAACAGAATGCATTAGGATGACACTCAGATGACATCTGAGTGCCTTCTGTCCTATATTAATTTAAATGGGAGGAGTTTTGTTCTGATTTCATGGAGCAAGATAGGTCCTGCTCTGTAAATACCGGAATATAATGGAGCATCAGAACCGCCTTCTCTGCAAAGATGTAATGCAGCTTAAAAATTCCCTTAAGGGGTTATCCAGCTTCCAAAAATGATGTGCAAATACATCCACAGCAGTGCTAAATACTCACGATTCCCTTGTGCAGCCTTTGCTTGGCTTTATTTTACTTGCTGCTCCATGTATCATTATTATTTACTTGCAGTGTACATTCATGTGTCTGCTGTTGCACTCTATGTATACCCTCCCTCCTCCACTCTCCTCTGCAATGAAACCAGAGGTAATAAATAACTCCCACATCCGTGGTCATGTGCTGCTGTGATGTTTCGTTTGCTGGCTGAACTGCTCACAGGAAGGGGGTAGTGAGCTTACAAAATGTCACTCTGAGGTTAATGAATATATATGGTGCTGAATTTAATCAGGATATAATAGGAAGTGTTTTGTATTGATGCATCTTCTTATTTGGCCCATATTTTTTTAAAACTGGATAACCCCTTCAACAAACTTACTAGTCTATTCACATACCGACACCCTTTAATTTTATGACCACATCCCCAAATAAACTTTGTTGGGTATTTATTGCATCACTGCTGAGGTGGGCTCACATAATAAAATTGGGGTACAGTTTTAACCCAATAATGATCAAGTAGCATACACTCATGGTGCATGATCCCAGGTTTTAAAGATTTGCCTTAGCAATGTTATACAGTGTGGGTTTAAAACTCTTGCACCTGTATTCTAGTAGGAGCTGGTTGGGATCCTTAATGCAGTAGACAGCCAAGGATCTGAAGAAGACAAAAGTGTGACAATAGCAGTCACTGAGAAGCATACAGTGAATACTTGATAGAAACAGTCTCGCAGCCTCTACTGGATCTGACAATCATGTTCTTCCCAGTGTTGTAGAGATACTAAATGCTAGTAGATCCAGATCGGCACTGCCAGCGGCTGATGTTCTCAGACAGGCTGTTTTCACCCATACCTGGGACTCCTATGAATCTGTAGAAGACAGTGATAAATATGTTTTAAAAATAATGATGTGTTATATACAAAAATTAACCTTAAAACAATTCCAAAATTAAATAAATCTCCTATGCCAATTCAAACAGTCACCATATCTACCCCATAATCCAAGACTTTATACCTCATATTATATATGAAAACAACCAAAACAAAAGAGGGAACCCATGCTTATCATTTAGGCTAGGGCCACACGGCAACTTTGGCCTTGACTCTAATCGTGCCATCAAAGATCGCTGAGTTACCCTGTGACTCCTTCATTTGTGTTACACTAGGTTCACACTATTCAGCTTTCCTTTCTTCAGGTCTGCTTGGGGACCTGAAAAACAGAAAACTAATCCACTTAAAAAGTAGTTACCTGCGGACCCCATAGACTATAACGCTTGCAGGACTTTTCTCTCTGCATTATTCAATCAGATTCGGGGACGGAAAACTGAATGGAGTTTGAACGCTGGTGTGAAACCGCTAGTGGTAAAAGGAACCCATTGAAGTCAATAGGAGGCTTTTCTCCACATGGATTCTGAAGCGGATTCAGAGTCAAAATCAGCACCAAAAATTCCATGTGAATGGACCCTTATTCAGGTTTACCTTAAATTGGTGCAGGTGCTGCAGTGCTAGGCAAGGGGGAAGAGCTAGAGGCAGTAGGTGTACACTGCCTCTCTGAGCTCAGTCCCTATGTACTGGAATAGGCAAGGGGGTGTTTCGTTTACAGGCCTCAGTGCTCTCAGAGCTTGCACACAAAATGTCACAGATGTGGTCATGTGAACTGAATAGATATCAGGTAAACGGTCACAAATTTGAACAGGATTTATATTAGCAAATAGTTTATATTAAGGAATCATATTATTATATGAACTATATTTTAATAAACCGTATAACCCCTTTGACTGGACACAGGATACTTTGAGCAACTTGATCTAGCGATGCACTAAATCATACCCGGTGTAATGTGACTGACATGTGCCTCATTGTGTCATCAGACCAGACATTATGTCAGTGCCATGACTACATGTCTGTGCTGATACAGTACCAGGCAAGGCAGGGGACACCTAACAGCAGAGATCACAATGGTGATCACTGTATTCACACAAATGGTAGCCAACATCCATGAAAAAATAGGACGTTTCAATGTTTCTTGTCTCAGACTACTGGGACCCTAAAAGTTATGTTAGGGTCACACTAGTGTTCGGGTTTCTGTTCTTCGGATCCTGAAAAATGGAGACCCAATCTGCTTATAAAGCGGTTATCCACATAGACTAATAGGGTCTACCAAGTTTGTGTCAAAAAAATGCATTTTTTCAAGCAGAATGTGGTCGGAATTCCGGAAAGGAAACTGAGCTCTAGTGTGAACCTGGCTGTGAAAAAATGGTTGTTGCACTAAGTACATGTCTCCACTTGGTTGTGTGGATGAGGCGTTACAAGATGTCCTGAGGCGTTACAAGATGTCCGCCTCTCCACATTCAGTACCTCATCCACCATGGAATTAATGGTGCTATATAAATAAACAATAATAATAATTCAGCAGTGTAAACATTGGGAGCAAGACCACAGGATTTTTTTTTAATACAGTTTCTTTTATTTCATTAACACAAGTCAATTAATGTAATTAACACAATAAACCACAATGCAGACGTTTCCTTTTTATTTCCGCGGTATAGCCCTCCACTCCATTACCGCACAAGGCCTGGACATTTTCTCCACACGTGTCTGCACGAAGCACAAGCCCGGCTTTTCTCCCAAGCGCGGCCCGGCACGTACCACGTGACTCTCACGTGTTACTAGCAAAATGGCGGAGCACAGTGCCACACTGCCGGCTGCCTTGTTCCCTCCCTCTCTCCTGCCATGGACAGGAAGTGCTTCTGATATCGGGCCAGCGTCTGTGGAGCCAAAAAGACTTCAGCAGTAGACGCTTAGGTGAAACAATATAGAGGACTTGGGTGTAGTAAGATGGCGGCGGCCGCGGCACTGGGTGGAGTGACGCACTTCCGGTGAGGGGCCCACTAGTCCTGAGTGTGCTGCGCGGTGAGTCAGTGAGAGCCGGAGCGGCAGCGGGAAGACATGGCGGAGACAGACAGCTGGGGTGAGTGCTCGGCGCCTCATGACGTGTCTGTGTTTCCTTCCCGCCTTCGGTCGCCTCTCCTTGCTTGAGCCTATCTCTTCTATAAGGGCCCCCACGGCTCTCCATATGCCCCATGTATCTCAGTCGTTGTTCCCTATACGGCCTAGGCCCCGCCCATGTCAGGGTCACCGCGCGGCACCGCCATAGAACTTGTAGCCTGTCATCTGCTCCCGGTGCCGCACGCGGCTTCTAGTAGCTTCTATCTTACTTAATGACTAATAGAGTCCTGATCAGGCATGCATGCTGTGTGTATTGTGTCCTATCCTGGTGTTAGGCCTTATCTCTATGGGGATTTGTGGGGTGATGAGGTGCAGGCATTGCCTCCTAGCAGGGAATTCATGCTATTGTCTGTCTTGGGGCCATGATCATACAGTGCACTGAGCCACTTCTAAGGAAACTTGGTGCACTGATAAAGGGGGTGTCTAGGAATTTGAAAAACCCTGAGGAGGACAGGGGAGGTGTTATATTATTTAAAAAACAAATATTTCTAAAACTCTGTTGTCCACCGCCAGTGTCCACATGGCCTCAGTAGCCGTAAGGAACCTATGATGTATAAGGAGATCCCGATTCCTTACCACAACCGTCAAGGCCACGGATCCACCTTAGCGGTCATGTGGGGTGCAAGGTTTTCCTGTGACTAGGGTACAGCATGAAACCAAAAGACCATTGGCCACGGACAACAGTGACGGGGATTTTGGTTATGTTACACCACCCCTATCCTCCACTGGGCTGACTTCTTCTACTTTGGGGTTTGAAGAGTATAATGGCATTTTTTTGTCTGAATAAAACTGCAGGTAAAACCTTCCAAGTTCTGGAATAACTAGCATGCACAGCATCACATTGGTTCTCCAGATTGGCGGCCGTCTCTGGTTATTTTGCCCAGACCCTTCATGTTCCCATAAGTTTACCAAACAGCTGATTTTGCTGGGAGACCTTCTGTACCTGACAGCTGCCAATGGACTCTGTAGTGGCCACTGCTGGAGGAATCTAGTATTACATGAAGGCAGATAAAGGCTTAGCTGTGGAGTCAGCAGCCACACCAGACTCCTTTATTTTCCTTCATAAATGGCTGACCTGGTCAGACAGAAGCTGCAGACCTAGGCGAGTTCACAGAAAATAACCTAGTGACTGAGTTTCTGTGAAAGTAAACCTGCATCAAGCTATAGATCTAAGTGTACAATATTAATAATTGTATAATATGTCTTTGTATTTTGAGGCAGGATCTGTAACTGTTCAGGTTCCACAGCCTTGTATGTAATATGTAGTAGGGCAGTGTCCACCAGAATGAGACTTATGAGGTATCCTGTGGATAGGTTACAAGACTGGGTGATTACCGTATAAGCCGAGACCCCTAATTTTACCACAAAAAACTGGGAAAACTTATTGACTCGAGTATAAACCTAGTGGGGATCCACCATTGCAGATAAGTCTGGTCAAGTGCATGGCAGCTTAGTAACTCCATGTGCCTCATAGTAATAGCAGGTAACCCCATCATGTCTCTCAGATTAACCCCCTGTGTGCCTGACATAAGTTACTGATATGTGGGACATATGGAGGTAATAATTATCTTCATAATTAAGTTCCTTCATTAGTACCCCTCATGTGTCTCACATATTAGTAACCCTTATATGGGGCACCCAGGGGTTAATATGAGGGACATGATGGGGTTAACTATTATTAATGTGAGGCACATGGAGTTACTGAAACTAAATGAATAACCCCAAATGCCTGACATTACTAGGCAGAGTAACTAAAGGAAGGTCCCTGTGTGTGTCACGTTGCTGTCGCTTCCTCTCCTCCATACAACAGACATCTTCCATAAGACACAATGAATCCCGGCCACTCATCTTCAGGGTAGATGCTAAATCCTAGTGGGCTAAAGGACCTCTGATGACGTCATGACCATGTGATTGGACTCTGGTGTGGGCGGAGCTACTAGGATTTAGACTTAACCTTCTCTGCAGATGTTACATACCAGTGGCTTCAGGACCTTTGATGACATCACAGTCACGTGACCTCATGGCAAGCCAATCACAGAGCAGTGGCACTAAAGGACCTCTCCTTTCCAGGTCCATCCAGTTTTCTGTGCTCGTGGACCCTGACTCGTGTATAAGCCGAGGAGAGCTTTATCAGCATGAAAAATGTGTTGAAAAACTCAGCTTGTACTCAAGTATATATGGTAGTTGAATTGATTCTATTCATTTGTCTTTCAAGACAATTCTGTTTTTTGACAAAATCATCAAATTGGAATGTTAAAATGTTCCTGTTGTCTGTCCTGTGTGCACCCCGGTCACTACTGCAGCTCCCCTGACTTAGTAACACAGCAGAGAGACTTTGTACAAAAACTAGGCAACTATAAAGCAAGAGGATCCGGTGTTCTCAAGCATCGTATATTGGTTATAGCTCTGCTAGCCTGTTCCTGCCATTGGCAAGAAACTGGGTAACAAGCTGTAATCTGTTAACCCTGCTCCAAAATTTCTTATAACAGTATGGCGGATGTGAATATGGCACCTGGTCAGTAGCAGAGCAAGTGCCATAACCGCCTGGGTCTCCACTGTATTAAACAATAATGCCTGCAATCCGAGCTCTCTCTGCTTCTGGTCTGCACAAATCCCCCTGTATCACCCACCCCATTGGCATCCCATCAGCTTTTGTTGCCGGTCTGTCACCTGCATCACAACAGGGAGTTGCCTGGTTAGGATGGCAGCCGGGAGCCATCTGAAGTTTCCTAGGCCTGTCTAAGTAACACAACCTTTGAGGCCTCTGGTTGATCTCAGTACTTGTACAAGAATTCATAGGTTGCAAAATAGTTGTATTGCAGTCTATGGCACAAGCAATCTTGTGATTGCTCGCAGGTTCAAGCACCCTAGGGGACTTAAAAAGTCCCCATTCCCCCCCCCCCCCACCTCTACATCTGATTCATCTCAATGGAAGTTGGGAGCAGATTTTTTTTCCCTGTAGGGTTTTTTTTTTTTATTACCCAGCCACAGGGAGAAGCAGTTTTGTGACCTATTTTCAACAAGTTTCTGCCTTTCAAACCCCATTGAAATGAATGGGAGGCAAATAAAAAATGCTAGCTTTTTTTTTTTTTTTTTTTTTTTTTTTTTTTTTTTATTCTCCTTCTTCCTTCTATTCATGCTAATATCTCAGTGGGGTTTTGCAAGGTGGAGTAAGCTTGAAAATAGGTCATGAGGCTGCTTTTACCTGTAGCTGGGGGAAAACCATCACTTGGGGGGTGGGGGGGAGAGGAATCTGCTCTTGACTTCCACTGAAGTGAATGGGAGCGTTGGGAGGCCTATTAGAGAATCTGCCTCCATCTGCAAACAACTTAGTTTAACCTAAATTGTAAATGGTTTAGGTTGTGGCTTCTACATTTCTGCCATTTTTATGGTGCTAACATAGTTTTCTGAGAGTCCTTACAGGAATCTTTAACCACTTTACTGCCACATGTATGCGTTATCTTAAACCCACAGAACAAGTATTTATGTTGTATAATACCAACCTATTCCGCAGTGCTTTCAATGTTTAGGCTCTGTCTCTAGGGCTCGGTCTAAATTCCCTTTCAGGTGTAACAGTGTTTTTTTGCTGAATGATAAAGCTGGAGCTCTCCATGCACATAAGGCCTAGTTCACCATCTGTGTTCAGTATTCCATTCAGGGAGTCCACGTTGGGACCCCCTCCCCCAGAATGGAATACCGAATGCAGCGGTGAGCTTATGCGAGCACACGGACCCCATAGACTATAATGGAATCCGTGTGGTTTCCGCGCAGTGTCCGCAGGAGTCATGCAGAGAGGAAAGTACTTCATGAGCTACTTTCCTCTCCGCATGTTTGTGCAGCCACTGTGTGGAAAACACACGGATCCCATTATAGTGTATGGGGGCTATGTGCTTTCATAAGCTCACCGCTGCATTTGGTATTCCGTTCGGGGGTCCCCATGCGGACTTTCAGAACGGAATACAGAACACAGATGTGAACCAGGCCTAAGATAAAGGTGTTTGTCTACTTGTTTCTCAGTTCTCAACTATTGTAATCCAAGCTGTAGTCTGAGACATGTTGCAAAGAGTCACTAAGGTCTTAAAGCAGTTTTATGGTCCCTGGGTGGTGGTTCCCAACACCCTCTCCCCACATCGATCAGCTGATTGTAGGAGGTCATCAGTATAAAATGCCACCTTAGAGTTGGAACTCCTTTTAAGAACTCAGGTTGGATTACGGTAGCTCAGGAACATGAAGCTTTAATACCATTTCATCCTCAATAATATCTTGAGGCTTTCTAGTTGCTCGGTGGTCTTCTGTCTCCTTAATAGACTTTTCCTGTTGTCCACAGAGGCGGAAGACTTTGAACCAGAAGAACCTGTTCGAAAAGGGGAGTCAATAACGGCAAAAGATCGCTGGGAAGGAGAAGATGAAGATGATGATGTTAAGGTGCAGAAAAGTTTAAATGTACCTCCATATGTCAGTGTGCACCATAGGCATAAGATACCTCAAGGTCTGGTGTTTCCACTATTAAACCTACGCCATGTTTGTAATTGACATGCATGACGCTGACCTTGTCATCTATAGGCTTTTTAAAATCTTATCCTTGTGCCATACTTAAAGGGATCCTATCGTTCACACACTATTCTTTCTAGGTACCACGTCGGAATAGCTTTAAGAAAGGCTATTCGTCTCCTACCTTTCGTCGTCTTCTCCGTGCCGCCGTTTGTCTACAATCCCAGTTCTTGCCAGTATGCAAATTAGCTCTCTTGCAGCAAGAGCCCCCAGTGCTGTTTGGATGCCCCCATTGCTGCGAGAGAGCTAATTTGCACACCGACAAGAACCAGGATTGTAGGCGAACGGCGACAGGGAGAAGACGACGATAGGTAGGAGAGGAATAGCCTTTCTTAAGGCTATTCCGACGTGGTACCTAGACAAAAATAGTGTGTGAATAATAGGATCCCTTTAAGTTTATGTGCATGTGCTGGTTCACTACAGTACTGTGTAAGTGCAAAGATTGGAGAAAGGGAGAAGCCTTTGCATGGTGGGTTGACACTGAAAATGTTGGAAAGTGCTGAACTTTTCAAAATCTAGAAGCGGCACCTGAATAGCCTATCTCAAATGACGATTTTCAAATGATAGAGCCCCTTTAATTTTTTTAAGACATGTTTTTCTAAGGACTATAAATTTGTATTAATCTATTTACAAAGGCTTATCTGTGTCCTAGATCATTATGGGAACACATTTGGGAAGGGTGGGGTCTACGAATGCGGACTGCTTTCCTTTTAACCTAGTTTCAGCATAGAGGAGCAGCAGGCATTGGACTTGGTATATACTACTGCCTAGCTGAAGTTCTGGCGCTGTGTGACACCCCTCCACACTAGATTGGAGTTGTGCAGTCCTGTAAACTTGTTCTTATCTCTTCAAGGTCTAAAATAAATAATTGAAAGTTTCTTTCCTCTTGTTAAAACCCACATATGGCTCCGGCAGGGGTCGTTCCTCAAAGTTGTACTGTATATTTGGCTGATGTGGCGCGTTCTTTGCAGTTTCTTTAGCCACGTACTTGGTATCTTTGGTGTTTTCTGGTTATCTTACATGAAAACCTTTCTCTGCAGTTTATCAGTCTGCTGTAATGTGACGTGTCATGCAGCTGAACGTTGGGGCCTGCAGTTTGCTTTGTGTCATGTACGCTTTCACTTAGTGCTCACTTTCATTAGAGACTGTTTTCTAGCTACAGAATTCCTTTTCACAAAAGGAGGGCTTTCCCAAAAGACACAGCTTTCACACCTATAAACCAAGAGTCTCCGCTCCAAATCCAGCATAGTTATGGGGCCTGTCCTATTTAGGTGGTGTCAGTCAGTATTAGGTTCCCAACCTTCAGGACATTAGACTGAGTGCCTTGTGCCAATCTTATAAAGGAACCCAGCGGAATAATGTAACCTATGAACAATCTTAATCTCAGGTGTGTTCTGATTCCTTTGGGTTTCAAGTACAACTTATATATTTTCCCACTTGGGACTTGAGTTTGTGGTTCCTCCATATTCTAGTGAGATTGTATACTTATGCTGGTTTTGGGTGAGAACCTTGTAATTGATGGTAGGGAGCCTCCAGTTTGTGTAGTTTGCTCCTTGGTGCGTTTAAAGGCACATATAAGCTGTATATAACAAGAGTTGCTCTTGTCTGACGGCTAATATTCATCTTATTATTGGGCATCAGGTGAAGACTTGAGTCCCAGGATTCTCATGGGTCAGCTAGTTGAGGTGTCAGTGGTGCTCTGAGCGCTGCTTCAGCTTCTCATACTATGTGACATCACATGGCCGAATTGCATCTCTGTCCTTTTCAATTGAATAGGTCGAGCTGTGATGGCAAGTATAGCTGCTGCGCAAATGTACGGCACTGCGCAAATATTTGGCGGTGTGCTTGGTAAGTACTGAAGAGGCTGCAGTCTCTTTAAAGGGATCCTTTCATTGGATACCCTTTTTTCTGACTAACATGTAGGAATAATTGTGAGTTAACAAAAATTGAAGTAATTCCAAAATAAACAAAATCAATTCAGAATCTAAATTAGTCATAGATAGGAAAGTTCTTGACGCTCGTACTCCGTGGTCATGACCAATAGACGTGTAGAGTGACTCGACGTCGCAAGTCACCAATATCGTGCCAGGATCTAAATGAATGTCATCAAGTTGCCTTAACATGTCTGAAGTATCCCTAACATATGAAGGGAGTGTTTCCACACATCCTTTAAGGTAATGATCCACAAACCGGGAAATACCCTCACATAGATTGCCTTTCCCTGAGACTATAGGTCTACCAGGAGGGACCTCTAGATTTTTATGAACCTTGGGAAGGAGGTATAACGTAGATATTCTAGGGAAATCAACTGTTAGCCCAAGTCTCATCTCTTCGTCAATAATACCTAAAGAACATGCATCGCACAAAATGCGATCAAGTTCAGTCTTAAATTGTATTGTAGGATCAGATGGAAGTCTGCGATAGCATTTCTTATTATTCAACTGTCGAAATGCCTCCACTTCATACATCTGCGCCGGCCAGATCACGACGTTTCCCCCCTTGTCTGCCGGTTTAATAACCACATCTTTCAAATCACGTAATTCACGTAAAGCCCTGCGCTGATTAAATGTCAAGTTGAACTTTGATATATTTTCAGGAATCTTAGCCAAGTCCTGTTTCACAAGCTTAACAAAGATTTCGACTGCAGGGCTAAAAGACAAGGGAAGGAAACGCCGCGACCGGCGACGCAGATGATTCGGTGGGGCAACAGATTCACTCAAACCTATAGAAGACACCGCAGTTGGACTATTATGGTCATCAGGACTACCCTGTTCAGACAAGAGAGAGACAAGATCGTTAAAGGCCTGTTGTTCCATACTGGGGCCGATCTTAAAAGCCCCATCTTGTTCATCCAAAAGGGATTGTAGGTCAGCGGTAGCTTGTTGTTCAATACCAGAAAGGTCATTATAATTACACTCCACCTGGGCATTGAATCTATTGCCAGTACATAAATCCTGTGAGAAAAACTTCTTCCACAGGATTTTCCTGGCAAACAACTCAAGGTCTTTAATCATCACAAACCGGTCGAACCGACCGGTTGGTGCAAAAGTTAAGCCCCTCTGTAGAACATCAATCTGATCTTTTGATAATTTATATGAAGATAAATTAATAACTCTTAATGCCTCACCTAATTCCTCCTTCTTTTCTCCCTGGTACTGTATCGTGTAACTTTTCTTTTGGTAGGTGGGGTTCTGGGGTCGTAGTTGGAAACATGTAGGAATAGCCTTAAGAGAGGCTATTCTTCTCCTACCTTTAGATGTCTTCTTCGCGCCGCGGTTCGGTAGAAATCTTGGTTTTCTTCGGTATGCAGCACTCAAACAACATCCCCAATGCTGCGAGAGAACCCTCCAGCGACACCTCTATCTTCTTCTGGAACGGCCTCTCCCTGTGTCGTCTTCCGTCCTGGGTTTCAATCTTCTAGCCATGCACAGTCGGCTCTGCCTGAGACATGCCGGCGGCCACAAGAAAATGGCCGCTTACACAGTAAGTTGGTGTAATCGGCCATTTTATTGTGACTGCTTACACAGTAAGCGGCTACTTTCTTGTGGCCGGGCATGCACAGTCGGCTCTACCCGAGGCCTAGAAACCCAGGACTGAAGTAGACACAGGGAGAGGACATTTCAGAAGAAGTTAGATGTCGCTGGAGAGTTCTCTTGCAGCATTGAGGACGCCCCCAGTGCTGCAAGAGAAATCATTTGCATACCAAAGAAACCGGGATTTCTACTGAATGGCGGCAGGGAGAAGACATCTAAAGGTAGGAGAAAAATAGGCTTTCTTAAGGCTATTCCTACTTGTTAGTCAGAAAAAAAGGGTATCCAATGATAGGGTCCCTTTTAAACAGCTGTTCAGCAGGGGCTCTGCTGTCATACCATGGCAGATCTTTCATGTTGTAATCTATTATGTAGCCTGGAAACCCCCAATTAAGGCTGTGGTCACATGTTGCTGAAAAGCTGCAGTGGTTGTTTGTGTTATTTTGAACCAAAAGCAAAGAGTGCATTGCAAAGGAATGGGAAATGTATAGGAAATGCTTATACTTCTCCCTTACACTAAATCCGCTCCTGACTCTGGATTATCAGTCAGGGGTTGAGTCTGGTTTGCCAGATACATCTAAAGTCAGCTGTGATGCTGGCAAAGACTGAAAACGCCATTTTCAGGTAAAAGAGCAGCATTTGGTGACCATTCCAGAGAAGAGTTGAATCAGTCACGTGTCCCCACCCCAGGGCACTAGTAGTGCAGATGTTATCACATTGTATTGGTAATACTAGCCTTTTTGGCTGCCATCAACAATGTCCATTTCAAGTTACTCCAAGAAAGACTGGCTGGGTGCAACGCTCCTTAATGTCAAATGTTTACAGGTTTGTGTGTATTCCAATCACTTCCATTCATGTAGATGTTCTGTACCGTCTTAAGATTAGTTTTATCACTGTTGTTCCCGCTGTCACAAGGAGCGTTGAAGTATTATGCAAGATATTTATTAAAGGTGTCTCTTCATTTAGGATAACTGGGATGATGAAGAGGAAGCGGAAAATAAAGAACCTGAAAAATTAGGTAAGAAGTATCGGCCATGAAAGTAATGTGATCCAAGAAGACGGGATATCAAAGATGGTGTTTAATGGACAACTGCTTATGTGAATCCATCCAGTTATTACAGACGGGCAAGAGAACAAAAGGGTGGTGGTGGGGGGGTTAGTAAGCAAAATGCCCCAGCTGTTTTGGACTGTCTTTTGCTTGATAGAGAATTGGGTTGGGTTTTTTTTCCTGATCTTTTGGTCCAATTGCTGTGTTGTTTCCTGTCTAAAAAAAAATGTGAAAGCAGACTTTGGGGTAAATTCACACAGAGGAATTTTGGGGCAGATTACACCTAGAATTTGCAGCAGATTTTTATCCTGAATATGTCTCCCAGTGTAACTAATGGGAGGTGCAGACCAAAGCAAAATAAATGTCTACAACCTTCAATAACCCTTCTGCCACCATGTGAACAGTCTCCACACTCACCTACTGTCTCTTCTCCCTCTTCTCATAGTGTTAGCCCTAACATTCGGGGCCCTCTGACCTACTGTTCCAGTTGGTCACTGTTAGTATTGTGTGGAAATCCTCATATGTACAGCACTATGGAAAGTGCTCTATAAATAATGAAAAAATAATTTATAGTTGGGAGGTAGCCCTTTGGTGCAATGAGTGCAACAGTGACGTCCTCAGTGCACCAAACAGCTAGGTAGAAAGCTAATATCTCAGCTATAGAGGCACCAGAGTCGGGAAGCAAACAAAACGTGGCTAACTGACCTAGAGTTCAATAGGGATTGGTCTGATGACACTCCCTGAGCACCCTTCTGCTCCGCCACCTCCCCCCGCGTCTTAGTTGTCGTCTGATGCCACGCAGCACCTATTTCTGCCACAGTTGGTTCGGGCAGAGTTGAATGCTCTTTGTATGGTCAGTTAGACCACCACAGAATGGCCGCACGGACATGCAGAGCCTTTTTAAAGAGGACCTTTCATCAGATCGGGCACAGGCCGTTCCATATACTGCTGGAAAGCTGACAGTGCGCTGAATTCAGCGCACTGTCGGCTTTCCCGATCTGTGCCCGGTGTAAAGCGCTATCGGTCCCGGGACCGTAGCGCTTTACAGTCAGAAGGGCGTTTCTGACACTTAGCCAGGAACGTCCTTCTGCCACGCGGAGCCTATCGCGCTGTACTGTGGAGCGGGGAGGAACACCCCCCTCCCGCTCCTGATAATACTCGTCTATGGACGAGCACTGTGAGCAGAGGGAGGGGGTGTTCCTCCCTGCTCCACAGTACAGCGCGATAGGTGCTGCTGTGGAGAAGGACATACCTGGCTAAGTGTCAGAAACGCCCTTCTGACACTAAAGCGCTACGGTCCCGGGACCGATAGCGCTTTACACCGGGCACAGATCGGGAAAGCCGATAGTGCGCTGAATTCAGCGCACTGTCAGCTTTCCAGCAGTATATAGAACTGCCTGTGCCCAATATGATGAAAGGTCCTCTTTAAAGGCTATTCCAATGTGCCCTTTGTTAAAAATGACTTTTTCCAATGATAGAATCCGGTTAAAGGGGAGTCTATGCCGCTAAAATCCTAAACAATCTTTTATTATTGTTGTAGGACTATTCAGTGATTTAGTTAAAACTCCTTGCCTGAGTCAAAGTGCAATCTTGCTGCTGAGAAATAATTCTATAATGTTATTTATATAGCGCCAACCTGTTCCACAGCAACTTAGAAATCGTATTCCTGTACAGATAAAATAAGACATTACTGGAGTAATAGGAGTGAGGGCCCTGCTCGCAAGAGCTTACAATCTGTGAGGTAGAAGAGCTTATACAGTGGGCCAGGTATTTTTGTGAAAAAGTTACTGTAATTCTACAAATAAAACAGTGTAATTGTACATGCAAATGAGCGGTTTAGTGCACCCATCTGTCTCGGTGCCATCCAGTGCTGCCTTGAAACGGAGACCATGGACAGCCTTTTGCAGTGAACACACAAGTTGGTGCTCCAGCAGGTGTGACCTCACCCCACGTGCACAGAGTAGTGGTGACATCCCTCTTGTTCCCTCTCACAGCCCATCCTCTGCATGCCCCAATATTCTAGGACAGGATTTTGCAGGCTAGAGAGGGTGCCAGCTGTTTTACTCTAACCCTGTGAATGTCCCCTAGAGAAAACCAGTAACTCTGGCTAAGTGGTTTATTTCTTTATGATGCTATTCTCAGAGAACACCTTTGAAGTACTGTTCTAAATCGACAAAATTGGCAAGTTGCTTGCTTACAATGAGGGATAACTAAGTCTTCCTTATCCCTCTCAGCTGAACAGAAGGTTCCTGAAAAGAAAAAATTACAGGAAAAAATAAAAGAAAAAGAGAAAATTGCAAAAAAGAAACAAGAGGAATTGAAAAAGAGGGTAAGTAACGATCAACAATTTCACAGAAGAATCTTGTTTTTTAGGTCGCCAGTTTTAATATTTGTGGTTTTTCTCCCCCCAGTTAGAGGAGCCTGAAGAAGAGGTCACTTTATCACCAGAGGAGCAACTGGCAGAGAAACTGCGGCTAAAAAAGCTACAAGAAGATGCCGACCTAGAGCTAGCTAAGGAAGCCTTTGGTAAGGGCTTTGTACAGAGTGGATGTGTCATGTAACAGAACGTCCTCAGTAGTCGTTTCCTTGTTCGTTTTATTGTTGGTTGGTAGATGTGCTGCTTTGCCCGTAGTTTCCATTACACCCTCTTTCTTTTCACAGGTGTTAGCAGTGTTACTGGAATTGATGCCATGAATCCGTCATCCCGAGAGGACTTCACAGAATTTGGGAAGCTGCTAAAGGAGAAGATCACACAATATGAGAAATCACTTTATTACCCCACCTTTTTAGAAACACTTGTGCGAGATATCTGCATCTCATGTAAGTAGTGTTTTTTTGTGAGAGGTCAAACTCCACAGTGATTTTTTTTTTTATTTTTTTAAGGGAAGTTGCTAGGTCCTCCTTGTACTTCAGATTTTTTATGTATTGAAAAAAAATGAGAACCTGTATATCAGATCAGTAGTATATTATCATATGACCTGTGGTGAAACCGATGTACAATACTGAGACTTTGTCAGCCATCATGGATAATGAAGTGGATTCTAGAGTGAGATGAGAAACCCAAGCAAAGTGCTGTGAAGATCTGCACTTCAGCTCCTGGTATTCTCTACCATACTATACCCTATCCATCCCTCAATATCATTGAATGTTTGCATTGTTTTTGCTACTCACATCACAAGTTATTCTAAAAATAAAAAATGGAGACCTGTTTACCTAGTGACTCTTCCTCGTGTGGTCCTGGTAGGACACGCTACGATCAGTAAAGCAGGTTTCTGCTGTATATTACCCGTCTTATGTCTGACGTGTTACTTTGCTCTTGTGTTATAGTGGAGCTCGATGACTTGAAGAAGGTATCAAATTCCTTAACAGTTCTCTGCAGTGAAAAACAGAAGCAAGAGAAGGTGAGCCTGGGGTTTTAGGTACCCATAACATGGGTCATGGAGTATAACCTGTAGATGGCAAAGATGGGTATGCACACATTCACAAGACTTTTATTGTTGGGTGTGCATAGAGCTGCCATTTTGCTGCATAACCCTGGACTATTAAAAATGATTTTAGCTGATACAGAAAAATCATGCCAGTGTTGGGTTACCTCAGTTTGACTGCATCAAGGGTGCTTTGGACTGTGTGTACAGAATGTATGGACCCAGAGGTGGAGCACTGAAACGATGCAAAACTTTTATTCACAGTGTTCTTCATAGGCATGGTGACAAAATAATCGTTTGGCAGGGTGAGAGACTATAGAACTGGGTCAGGGGATAATAACACTCCTTAGGGAGTGGGCTCCTTTACAGGCGTATGGAAACTTACAAGCCATTTTTGCTCCACTAGGGAATTATCCCATAAACCCACAGTGGAGCGAAAATGGCTTGTAAGTCTCCATATGCCCTATAAAGGTGCCCGCTTCCTAAGGAGTGGTGTTATCCCCTGACCCTGATTTCACTTGCACAGTTTTTCTGGCATGAAATGTAGTAAATCTAATGGGTTGAGGGATTTTCTGGTCTCTTCACTGTCATGGCTAGTGGGGTGTTAAAGGGAAAGTCTCAACTTTTTTTTTTTTTTTTAAATATGCCTTGCATGCCAATTCTCTGGCATAAATCTGCCCATTGTGTATTGGAAAGTCTTTATAGATGCAAGGTGCACCAAGCATGTGAGGATCCTGTTAGTGCTGAATTATCGTGTTTGCGGCTTTATAACGATAGGATGACTCTTCATATATTTTATTTCTCCTCTTAGCAAAACAAAGCCAAGAAGAAGAAGAAAGGCGTAGTTCCTGGGGGGGGTCTGAAGGCCAACATGAAGAATGATTTGGCCGATTATGGAGGCGTGGGTGACGAATATGGACGAGAGTTCGAGGATTTCATGTGACACTCATTCACTACTCACGACTTTGAATGTGAGTGTCCTCTCCCCTCTCCAGGACTCTGCCAAACGCTACAGTCAAAGAATTTACACCCTTCATCCTGCCTGAAATTCGGGATAGGTGAATCTGGATACAACAGGGTTAATAAACCCACCTTACATCCCGCATACCTGCTCATGCACTATATTTCCTGGCCTGTGATCTCTTCCACTCTGCTTGTGGCATAAACGTACCCTTGTGCCATGTTACAAACAGAGTGGCCTGTGCTTCCCACCCTCTCCTCCCCTCGTAAGAGGAAACCGCATATAAGCAGTGCTGGTCTCCTAGTAAGCATCCTCTCTCCACGGTCAGTCCCTGCATACACAGCACTGACTTCTCTGGCCCTGTTAGGTTTTTACATGGCAGTTTCTGAGCCTTGTACTAAGCTCTGGCTTGTGCTGAGACACTCTTGACGCAGCTCAGTGCTTTTTCATATGTTAACAAAATAAAGACTTAAAACCACATGGAATGATCTTGAACTCTGCTACCATGAACATGCAGGAACCACCGATGCCTCCAGCTCTGGGGTCACTTATTGGTCCTCAGAGAGAGAGACTTAAGCTACCATTGTGAATCTGCGTGCCACGTGTGATGCCCATGCTGAGAGATCACAAATTTGGTCTTTTTAACTTTTTTTTTTTTGGGTGGCTTGATATTTATTTAGTCGAATGTTGCCGTGGTTTCAGGATTGGTTAGATGCTTTCTGACTCTCGCTCAGAGGTGCAGGGTCCGACCCTTTCTCTTAAATTCTGCTCACTTAACGGATGATGCTTTGCCAGCAGGTCCTTCCATGGGAGAATTGTTATATTAACAATGAGACTGCAATGTTTGTTTTATAAGACAACTAATTTAATAAATTCATCCTTGTGACAAGGTGGCTGCTCTACTGTCTGGTACAGTTACTGGGGGCTTTCACAGATGACACTGGCTAGTGGCCATTACCATCACGCTAGATCATGGGCTGTTAAGACAAGTTGTGCAGTTGCATTAAAATCTAGAGATGAGCGAGTACTGTTCGGATCAGCTGATCCGAACAGCACGCTCCATAGAAATGAATGGAAGCACCTGCTACTTCCGCTTTGACGGCGGCCGGCCGCTTAACCCCCCGCGTGCCAGCTACGTCCATTCATTTCCATGCGAGCGTGGTGTTCGGATTGGCTGATCCGAACAGTACTCACTCATCTCTATTAAAATCATAAGTCTAAAATGTAGGGGATTCACAGAAGTAAGCAGTATTGGCTTGAGACTTTAATAGTAAGTATATTGCAAAATATCGGAAGGGGGATCTTGGGTTTTTCCAATTCTGTAAGGCAGTTTTTACAACCTTTTCAGACTTGGGCCATCCCTGGGGGGGGGGGGGGGAGTAAATGATTCCTTGGGGGACTATCATTCAGGTAAATGTATTTTTAATTCCAGTTTTACTGCTGCAATTCCTGACTTAGTGATGTAAATTTGTTTAAAAAATTGCAGAAAATAAAGGGCAGCGGTGCTTGTTTATCATAATGTGTGTCCTGCTTTCCATCGTCAAAGCCATCGCTTAGTGGTCAGGCATATTCTATTTCAATAGGTCTGGTCACTAGAGATGAGCGAGTACTATTCGAAACGGTCGTTTTGAATAGTACGTACCCATAGGAATAAATGGAAGAGGCCGGCACGCAGACTTGGCCGGCCGCTTAACCCCCTGTGTGCCGGCTGCGTCCATTCATTCCTATGGGTGCATGCTATTCGAAACGGGAGTTTCGAATAGTACTCGCTCATCTTTACTGGTCACTTGTTGCTTCATGAGATAAGTGCTTTAATTTGAAACCAACCATGCAATTTTATTTCAGTAGGGAGATGGTTGGAATAGAGAGGCCTCCTAAGCTCTGCCTTACACGTAGGAATATGCTTCATGTTTGGGGGTGGGGTCCGACACGAAATCCGCCACCCATCGATTTCATCTGAAAGGCAGTAATTGTTCCGGTGTCCTGCTTGATCTTGCTTTGGATTCCACGACTTGAGACTCCCTACCAATAAGGCCATTCATCTGGGCCTAATTAGCAGTAGAAAGCTGCAGTGAGATGCCCCTGCACACCGTGGGTATCCCGTGGAGGAAAAAGGAATTTCTCGCTGAGTGAACTTACTCTTTAATTTTCCAGCAGAGAACTGTGCAGTCAGTTATAGCTGTCCAGTCCACTTTATCCTCTTTCTGTAAACAGAGGAAACTCAGCTGTACAATCTTCATGTAAAAGTACAACCATGATAAGAGTGAAATTTCCTTTTCTTGCTTATTTCACGGCGGGACACGGCACCATGGGTATAGACCTGGACACTAGGGAAAAGAAAAGCTGTTGGCTTCAGCATTTATGGCACACTGGCCGTCCCCCATCCCCCCCCTGCAGGCACAGCGCACTTCTAAGCACCTTGGCAGCCACATGATCCAGTGACCCCCCCCATCCCATGTGTGAGACCCACAGAGGGGGTGACACTGCGGCACCTGAAGGCGCCAGTAAAGGCCTTTGTGCTACCATCTCTCAATGACTTCAGTCTGGGATTGAGGAGGCCTATTGGTTTAACCAGTTAAGGACCACCGGCCATACATTTATAACCGGCGGTCCTGGTCTCTGAAGCCTGCCAAATTGTAAATTTACAGCCAGGACTTCAGAGATGCTGTGAATGGGATCTGGACGGGTGTTAGCTGTTACTGACGGCTAACACCCTGCTCCATAACCAGTGTTTGGAGCTGAGCTCCAATCGTGAGTTTTAACACATTGGATGCCCCCCCTCCCCCCCCCAACCTTACACCCCCCTGCAATGAGATTGGGGGGCGCCTTTATATACTTTCTGCAGCCTGGGGTCTAGCCAGTGACCCCAGGCTGCTAGAAGCCTCCAATACCTGGTTGATACTGCCATGATGTCAGGAAGTCAGCCAATACGTCTACATTGTATTGCAATGTATAGCACTGAATCAGCGATTAGTGAATCGCTGGTTCAGGTCCTATACTTGATTGATACATTTAATCCTGATGCGTCTGGCACAGTTTTGTTTTTTCGATCTTATTTGATCTCCACGGCCTTCCCATATTATCATCAGAGGACTTAGTGCTCTGGAGTCTTCTATGACGGGCGAGAAGCTTTCCCTGGCAATTAAAGGGATGATTACAGGTAAGGCTCCCGGCCAGGATGATCTACACCCCTCGTTTACTTTAAAAAAAAACAAAAAAAACTTGGCCCTGGCCTTGCTCCCCAGTTGTTGAAGGCTTTCAACTAACAACCAAATCAGCCCTATGCCACGACTTGCTCTGTGCACATAACGGTTATCCCAAAGTCTGGTAAAGATTAAAGGGGTATTCCCACGTTGCATACTCACCAGTCTTCACTGCTGTAAAATCTTCCTGGTTTCTTGTGTCATTTGGTGGGCCGCCCCCAAATTAGCGTGTAGCTCCGCCCACCGCATAGTGTGATCCTATGGGGTGGCTGAAGGGCTTGTGATGTCATCAAAGGTCTTCAATATTGGACTATGAAGTACAGGCAGGAGCAACTCCATTCTGTGTTACATACAGAGACTGTGTCTCTGCCATAATGAACACAACTGAATTAGCTAGCCTGATAACTGGGAGAACAGAAGAAATGAAAGCAGCTCCTCTATCTGAGTGCAGGACCTAGGTCAGATGGTGTAGACACAGGAATAGCTAGATACACAGGCTCGCTAGATACACAGGCTCGCTCCCTGCACTTAGCCCCTCCTCCCTCCCCCCTGAGAGCAGCAGATACATCACTTGACTTTTGATCAGATAAGTCAGGGCTGTGTCAACAATGAATTGAATAAAGTAAGATAGTGGAGAAACAAAGCAGTTTTGCTGAAGCAGTGTATTTAGGAAAAGTCTTACGCTGGGTTCACACCTGCGTTTGGGGTCTCCGTTCTATGGTTTCCGTCTTCTGCATGGCAGAAGACGGAAACCATAGACCGGGTCCGGCCGTGCGCGGCGGTGAGCGTTTTAGGCTCTCCGCCGCGAAACCGGATTTTTTTATCCGGACACAGAGTACTTCATGTCCGACTCTGTGTCCGGATTATAAAACCCGGTTTCGCGTCGGAGAGCCTAAAACGCTCACCGCCGCGCACGGCCGGACATCTCTCTCACCCATTCAAATGAATGGGTGAGAGAGACTCCTGCAGGTTTCCGTATCCTGCCTGTGTTTTAGGCAGGAAACGGAAACCTAAGTACGGAGTGCCGGGCCGCAGATGTGAACGAGCCCTGACATCCACATTAACAAGCAGTATAGATAGGATCCTTGTGATGGGACAACCCCTTTAACTCCTATGTCCTAGCTAACCCCCGCCCCCCTCCCCCCTGCATTCATGGCGCCATATTTTCAAATAGATCTCTCTTGTTCCTCTCTATGGATAACAAGCAGGCCTTCAACAGGGTTATTGGCAGTTTATGGAGGAAATCCTGTTACATGTGGGTCTCCCTGAAAATATGATGAACTGGATTCTGTCCTTATATTCCCATCTCTTGGCACAGGTTAGTTAAAGAGGACCTTTCATGGTTTGGGGCACGGGCAGTTCTATATACTGCTGGACAGCTGACGGTGCGCTGAATTCAGAGCACTGTCGGCTTTCCTGATCTGTGCCCGGGGTAAAGCGCTATCGGTACCGGTACCATAGCTCTTTACAGTCAGAAGGGCGTTCCTGACAGTCAGGTACGTCCTTCTTCAAAGCAGTGCCTATTGCGCTGTAGAGTGTGAGTGGGGAGGAACGCCCCCTCCCCTCCTGATAATACTCGTCTATGGACGAGCACTGTGAGCAGAGGGAGGGGGCGTTCCTCCCTGCTCACACTGTACAGCACGATAGGCACTGCTATGGAGAAGGATGTACCTGGCTGACTGTCAGGAACGCCATTCTGACCGTAAAGAGCTACTGTACCGGCACTGATAGCTCTTCACCCGGGGCACAGGTCGGGAAAGCCGACAGTGCACTGAATTCAGTGCACCGTCAACTTTCCAGCAGTATATAGAACTGCCTGTGCCCCAAACCATGAAAGGTCCTCTTTAACAGTTTGCTCTCCCAAACACTCCCCATTGCTAATGGTACTAGGCAGGGTTGCCCCTTGCCACCCCTTATCTGTATCCTGACCTTATAGCCCTTCCTTCATCACATTATGGCACATCCTGACATCGTAAGCGCTGCTCATCTTTATAAAGTGGTGGTGTATGCCAACAATCGTTTTTTGTTTTTTTTCTCTCGTTTCCTCCTTGCCTATGTCTCCCTTCCCTGCCTGATGTCCGCCTTCTGGATTACTCCCAATGCTCCAATTTTAAGATCAACTTTTCTAAAGCAGAGATGCTTAATGTGACTCTCTCCATGCCTGGGCTCCTCTTTGAGTCAACCCTTCCCCTCCGCTGGGCAACTTGTGCTCTAAAATATCTAGGGGTTCATCTCACACCTGATCTGAAAGACCTCTTCTTTCTCAATTTCCCACCCGTGTTGGCATCAATTCGTGCCAATTACAATAGATGGACAGCTGGAACATTTACTTGGTTTGGGCAGAATATGCAAATCTGTCTCCCAAGATGTAAATTGGGAGACAGTGCCTCTGTTATGCTGCCCTCTATAGGAAGCACCCTCTCACTTCTACCAAGTCAGTTCTCTCTACACTGCGCTGACGAAGTCCAACCAGACCGAAACGGCCATCTGTAGCTGAGAAACTGTCTTGGTATAAAACCCACATTAGGCAGTAAAGGCTTCTGGGAAAGTCAGGCATGATGTTCAGGGTGTTTCCTATAGAGGGCAGCATAACAGAGGCACTTTCTCCCTATTTATATCTTGTCAGACAGATTTGCATATTCCTCCCATAATCCCTTGCAGTAGAGCAACTATGGCTGTATAAGTCTCCACACACCTAATAGTTGGTTTCTCCACAAGGATGGACATTATCCCCATAATTTGGTTTGGGCAGTGTACAATCTTTAAAATGAATATCCTGCCTCGTCTTCTTTACCTCATGCAGACTTTGCCCATTCATGTCCCGTCCTTTTTTCAGAGACTATCCTCCATTCAACTGACATTTATCTGGTTGGTAAATCGGCGAGAGTTGGCCGATCTCTCCTCTTTTGTCCCAAGAATTGTGGCAGTTTATCTCTCCCTGACTTGAAGTCTTGCTCTTTGTTCATCTGACCTGAATAGTTGACTGGTGTAGAGACAGTTCCCACCCCATCGGCCTTACGCAGCCTGCGCAGTCGTCTCATTCAGTCCCACTTTCTTCCTCTGAATTCCTCATTTTATCCTATTTTGGGTAATCCCAAGTTTTCTCCAGGAGTTTCTGACAGGGTTTTACCGTGTATCTCATCTCCAGGGCCACTCCGGATGATGGACAACTTCAACTTCCCCGACCTTGACTGACTTTCCTCACCTTGATGCCTGGCGTGATATGCAGCTTCGCCATTTTATGAAATCACTCCCAACCCCGAACAAATTTCGGCCAGAACCTACATTCATGGATCGCATTTGCATGGATGATGGCATTCTGCACCATTCCCTATCCGTTCTCTATAAACTTCTGATTAATCCGCCTGATGGGCCTGTTCCCCTATATGTTGAAGTGGAAAGCGGATTTGTCTCTCTCCCTTTCCCAGGAACAAAGAAAGAGGAGAACGTATCCTCTGAGTCATGCACAGAGCATCTGTCTGTTCCCACTACCAGGAAGCCAGTTTTAAGATCTTATCCCATTTGGTATATGGTCCCTGCCAAGCTACGATTGTTCTTTCCACAAATCTCCCCAATGGGCTGGAGATGTGGACAGGAGGAAGGCAATATTCTCCATGTCTTCTGGTCCTGTTCGATTCTTTCCCCGTTTTGGGATGGTGTCAAACGGATCATTTTGAAAATTACTGAGATGTCTCATCAGTTGGGCCATGGTCTGTTTCTGCTTCACCACTGTGAGTTTCCAGTGCGAGCCTATAAGCACTCGCTACTCAGTTTCCTGGTCCTTGTGGCCTGAGTTTGCATTCTGCAATTTCAGAAGAGAGTAGAAGCTTCTCCTCTTTCCCTCTGGATTTTGAAGGCCAATGAGATTGTGTATGGAAAACCTCACGTCTTCCTGCATGACACGGATGAGGCCATTAACAAAACTTGGTTTTACTGGTTGAAATTCCAAAGTTCTGCTGAGTATCAGAGGCTCCTGGGTTCTTGACATTCCTCCCCTCCCCCCCGGGGTTAAACTGCAGCCCGGAGATTATTTTGTCACCCTAGACCTAAGGGATACGTATCTCCACTTACCCATCTACCCTCCTCACAGGAAGTTTCTAAGAATTGCTGTTTACCTAAACAGAAGATTGCTTCATTTCCAGTTTATGGTTCTCCGATTCAGCATATCCTCGGCCGTCCACACCTTTACAAAGGTAATGGTGCTGGTCGTAGCCGCCCTGCGCCTCCAAGGGATTTTTATGGTTCCATACCTAGACGACTGGCTCCTAAAAGCCTGGTCAAAGGAGGTTCTTGCCACACAGTTGGAGTCCACAGTGGCTTTTCTAAGCGAGCTGGACTGACTAGTAAACTGGCAGAAGTCAGTAGTGGTTCCATCTACCCGGATTCAATTTCTGGGGTTCATCCTGGATTCTCTCAGCATGACGGTCTCCCTGCCCTCTCCTCGGAAGGAGAAGATTGGTCGAGCAGCTCATCACTTGTCCATAACATATTAGGGAGGTTACCATCAGGATCGCCATGAAGGTCCTAGGTCATGTCCGCAGCCAGAGGCAGTTCCTTGGGCCCAGTGGCATATGCGTTCATTACAATGCAAGATCCTGAGAGTCTGGAACCTCAGCCCTTTGGGGCTACAGAAGCCTATCCAGTTATCCATCAGAACCTGTCGATCATTTGCTTGGTAGTCCCAGCTCAGAGACGGGAGGTCCACGGTCCAGACATACTGGACCCTGTTGACCACGGATGCCTCCCTCTCAGGATGGGGAGTGCATCTGGGGGAGACCCTGGTACATGGGACCTGGAACCAGCTGGAGAGGTCACATTCATCCAACTGGCGCGAACTCACTGCGGTGCACCGAGCACTTCTGATGTTTGCACTCCACCTGCAGAGAAAAGCTGTGAGTGAGAACAGACAACTTAACAACAGTCTGTTATATCAACAGAGGGGAACCAGATTCCTTCACTTCTGCAGGTGACGAACCTAATTTTCTCCTGGGAGGAGAAGAATCTGTCGCAACTTTCAGCAGTTCATATTCGGGGTCAGCTGAACATCCTTGCGGATCAGCTAAGCAGAGGCCTGGTCACGTCAGGCAAATGGTCCCTGAATCCGGACATCTTTCATCATCTCACCAAGATGAGGGGTCTCCCCGAGATGGATCTGATGGCCACCCAGTACTATGCCAAAGTGAAGAAGTTTTGCTCCCTCTACCGGGAAGACAATACTTTGGCAGTAAATGCCCTGTCGATACCTTGGAGGTTCAAACTGGTGTACATTTTTCCTCCGATTCCCATGATCCCGAAGGTATTGACGAAACTCAGGCAGGGCCAGACTTCAGCAATAGTGATCATGCCGTTCTGGCCAAAAAAGGGCATGGTTTACCCACCTCATTCTGACGAGTCGAGGGACCTACTGGAGGCTTCCACAAGTCCAAAACCTGGTAACTCTAAACAGACAGCTCTGCCAGGACCTGGACAGGTTCAACCTCACTGCCTGGAGTTTGCCTGCTCGGTATGTGGAGACAGAGGATTGTTCCAGGCCGTCCTAAGGACATTGGCCCACTCGAGAGGATTCCACTAACCTGAGCTACCAGAGGATCTCCCGAATATTCCAGGATTGGTGCACTGATAGGCAGATTAACAAGTCTGCTATCGAATCGGTCCTGGAGTTTCTGCAAATTGGCCTGGATAAGGGATTGATTCCAGCTACCCTAAAGGTTCATGTTTCGGCACTTTCCACTCTTCTGGGGACCCGGTTATCTCAAAATCCTTTGATAAAGCAATTCCTTAAAGGGGCCTCTAGGCTCCACCCTCAGGTACAGCCCCCTGTCCCGCAATGGTCTCTCCAGCCTCTTATAGGGGAATCTGTTAGTTAATTAAAAGTTCCACCTGTCCTAACAGCACACAGGGGCAGGAATACCCCATCTTATGCTGCTGTTTGGGCTAAGGGAAAACAGATTATCTATATAATCTTCCATACTCAAGCATTCAAAATGGTCGCTACACCACTTTGAAAAATACCTTCAATGGTTTTATTTCCAAAATGAGGTTACAAGTCTGCGGATTCTACTCTACTGGCAATTCAGGGGCTCTGCAAAAGTGGCATGATGTCCAAAAGGCAAACTGTGCTCCAAAAACCAAAATAGCGCTCCTTCGCTGCTGTGCCCAAACAGCAGTTTATACCCACATATGACATTATATATGTTATCCTGGGTACATCGGTGTCATACATGCGGGCATAAACAGTGAGGGTTGTTCTGGGATCCCATAGCAGATCCTAATAGAGTCTTTGATACATCGTCCTAGTGTTGATTTGCTGGTTTTGCAGCTTTTGACTTCTGATTCCAGCCACTGATATAGGGTAGGCTGGGTCTATACCCAATGGTGCTGTCCCCCAGTGAATACAAGAAGAAAAGGATTTTATGGAGAGTACAAAAATTCCATTTTCTTTGAGCCCAGGGTTCTGTTATTGTACCCGTACCTACGACAGAGCTTTATGTACTGCTTAGCTATCAACAATCAGTAAGACTGAACTATAGAAGATTCCTCCCACTAGGTGCAGCTGTATAATAAAGCTGTTACACAAAAAGAGATTGTTCAGGTGTGTAAATCTCACTCTTCCTCACTGTGCTCAGCAGAACCCCGGGACTTCCAAAGCATAAGGGGGATTGGGGTTGATGGACACAGGACTGATATTTTTAATGCATACAGCCAACACTGTAGTTGCCTTATACTTATCACTAGTGTCTCCATAACGAAGCCAAACAGATTAAGTCTTAAGACACCACCGCGTACCCGATTGTACATTTCAGGTGCACAACCACAGAGTTTCTGCTATAACCCCCATGGATGATGCATGGCATCTCCCATTAAGACTATACCAAACACACTAACAAACAATCTCCCTCTCGCCAACATTTCCTGATTTCTACATCGGTCTTATTTGATTTATCGGGCTGGAGCGCAGTATCCTTAAGGTGGATTAGCTGACCGGCACAGGCCCATTTGGTATAGTCTCAATGGTGAAAGGAAGACTTCTCTTCTAACTTCCCTGCACTCCACAGGGGATGGTAGCAAATAAGAACAATCTTAGAGTAGTTTTTTTTTTTTATTGTTGTAAAAGAAAACAAAAAAACATAGAACTTTATTTATTTAACAGCTCTTCTAGTTTTGTCCAAGAACTCAGTTACAGTCCCAAGCGTCTCCTTGGTAAACAGACTACAAGCATACCATATCTTAGCATGTAATTCAGTAGATTAAGGCTGGGGATACATGAGATGTTCACACAGCAAGTATGCTGCCCAGGACCTGCCAGTGCCCAACCTGTATAGTAGAGAAGATTTACCCAAATCTTATACACACTGGGGGAGATTTATGAAAACTGACATTTTCACGGCCAATCTTCATATCCCTTCTGCCAACCCAGGACGCGCCTCATTTATGAGATGTACCCTATGCTGGGCCTAGGACCTGTACTGAAATCTATGCTAGCTTGTTGCTGGTGTAGATTTTAGGCACCATTTAAGAGCAGGAAACTGGAATAAATGATCATAAATTTGGAGTGGGTGGGACTCCTATGCATGCATTGCTCCTCACAATGCCCCTTTTTGAGGACAGCATGAGGCTAAGATGGCACATTGCGGAAACGCAGCTTTTTTTTGTTGCTATATCAAAAAACTCCCAATGCTGAGTGTCAGGCTGCAGCCAAATTCAGCAGCATACCCAACCCTATGTACCTCCAGTCATATTGGGGTCTGATATGGGGGGGGGGGGGTGAAGTATCATTGCAGGATCAGACTTCACAGAGGTTGTTTGTAGTCTGTAACCAAGTCTCCACAGATTTTATATCATTCCTCTGACAGTATTGGCTGCATTATAGAGCGCAAGTAAAGACATTATACACACAATTTATAAAGTCACTCAGAAAAAGAAAAACATTCATAAAGTTTTAGAAAACTGGAATATTAAGCTCGGCTTTAGACCTTCTTTCCATAAGCAAACGATCATTGTGTCACACGACTAGCAAATGTAATGTACATCGACCCATTAAATGGCCTATAGTAGAAAACGCACTTCAAAAGATCAAAATATTGTGTTAGGGTTCATAATCCTTTAGAAAATCAATGAAGATAAGATGAGGGGTAAAAGCCCACATAAAGGTACCTGTTTCTGCTAAGTAGATTCAGTTTAATTTAGGCAAAAAATTTCAGGGGGATACAAAGCTAAACCTGCTCATGTAAACAAGCCCTTAGTGCAAAATCAGCATAAAGTGGCGTACAGTGCTGCACTGCAATAACAGCGTATACAGACGCTTCTATTATACTAGCTAGTAAAATCTAAAAAAAAAAAAAAAACTTTTCGAGTCTCCTGAAAACATCATTTGTTCCTTCATTCAACCAGAAGTCATTACAGGCAGTCATAACTCCACAGAGACCAAGACGTCTGATAGAAAATAACAGCCATATAAAATATACTGTGTCCAGTTTGATCCTCAGGTCCTTCATCGGGAAAGCATATCTGTCAGGCAGCATCGTGTATGCGAGTCTTTCATCAGTACATCGGTGATATCATAGAACTTGTTCTCTATAGCCAGTTTATAACGCGTGTTAATGTCCTCACAATAACTGATCAGTCGCTTCAGGTTTTGCAACCCGGTGGATCCAGGTGGGTGCAGTTTGCATCTGAAAATAGAAAAGATCTGATGAAGGTTATGGATGGATTACTCGGGCATAGGCTACAAGATGGAGGGAAATCCACTGTACAAAATGCTGCTCTGAAGGGTACACATGACTTGTCTACCCACCAATCTTAATATAGATGGCTTATTTTATGAATACGCCATCCCTTGGAAAGCACCTGGTAATTTCTCCCAGATCTAAAACTGGGTGTGGACGGAAAGTGTACTGTGTTCCTGGTGGTGTAGTTGCAGAGGGGAATCCTGTGATGTCTCATGTGCTCAGGTCTTAGTCTAACGCCTTCTCTAGATGATCACTACGGCATTTCAAGGGGATCTAAACTATCCCTTGTGTTTTCCCATAGTTAAATCTGTAGACAAAAGTTAAACGTTTTTGCAAATATAAGTAATTCTAAATTTTGCTGAGTTTTAAAGATTTTCTCTAACCATCTTAGTGGTTACAGTCTGTTGTCTTGGTAGCTCGCAATTGGATAGGACTATGAACGCAGGATCTTTCTATGGTCTGGGAGTTGTCAGAAACCCAGCCATGATTTCCTTATTGTGGGACAGGTTATCAGACAGTGAAAATCCCTTTAAGGGCGTCTATGAGAATCATCATCATACAGCTTCAGGATGAAAAATGAGTGAGGCAAGTGTGAAAACGTGTACGAACAAGCAACAGCGTGTAGCGTGCTATGTGGTTCTTTGCTGGGATACATATTGGTGAGAGTAGTGTTCTCTGGTGCAGCCGGCTTATTACTCTTCCATAAAGTACCTGTAATAACCGCACCCCAGTTCCCTTTCATCTTACGCGCTGCCGTCTTACTTGTTTGACAACAGCTCGAACATTTCCTTGCTGAGAAGCTTGCGCTGTTTGAACTCTTCTAGGTACTGAAAATCTCCACTAAGAATCACTTTATTGAAGAGGATGTCTGGCCAGTCTGGCTGCAGGTCGTAGGCTTCAGTAACAATGACAGCCTAAGAAAAGATGGTAACATGGGGATGAAATATATATACCATATACAGGTGATTATATGCACAAGACAATAACATTCTGCTTCCACTTGTAGTACTTATTTCCTAGGTTACACCGATTTTTCCACAATAGGAAGTGAAAACTCGTCAGTAGATTATGTCAGCACTTCCTAACTGGAGAGTATGTGATCATTGGGACCCTGACCAATCCTCTACATGAAAGGGCTATGACACAATTTAAAATTCCCTTGTAATCCCTTTACAATTGTTGGGTGGCCTCTGAAACCCTCAATAACCCAAAGCATAATGGGGCAACAGTATACCCTCACTACTGAGGCCCTTTCACTGTTCCCTCTTGTGTTGTGACGATCCCGGCAAGATGGCTGCACAGAGAATTGCAGGTGATCCCATTACTTGAATGGCTGTGTTCAGCAGGTTCTCCCCAAAACTGTGAGGGGCTACAGCACAGAATCATTTCTGTGTCCCCTTCATTTTTAGGATGAGTGAGGGTCCAGAAGGTTGGACCACTACCAATCATAAAGTATGCTACCACATGGCATCATTCTATGAGTTGGGAATACCCCTTTAAAGAGGACCCTTCACGTTCTCATCAGTAAGGTATGTCCGCCCTTTCACTTAATAGTACAAGTCTATGGAAAAGTATAGACAGATGGGGCGTACCTCACAGTGATGACGCTAAGGTGTAAGGCCCGCCCTTCTGACACCGGGGCACATTCCAGGAAAGCCGACAGTGCACCATATTCAGTGCACCGTGCTTTCTATCAGTCTATAATACTGTATATTCATTAGGACATGAAACGCCTCTTTCAGCATAATGGCTCCTTCACAAATTTCCTCTACACAAAAAAGCTTCTGGCATTCCCAAACAATATTATAAGACTGTATTAAATACAAGACTATACTATAAGACCGTACAAAACACAACACTTAGAAGATGACAGGTTTGTACCATGCTCTATGTAAAACCTGTGAGATATTGATAGGAGTCATAGACATACCTGGTAAAACCTTGGCAGTGCCAGTATGGGCTCTACTAAGTTCTCTCTTTCCAGGTTAATAAGCTTTGTCTGGTGACCACTGTTCAACAGATGAAGCTGTAGGGTCAATAAGCGGGTAAGGCGGGCACAGCGTAGGGACTGGCGCACACACCCATCCTGTATAGAGACAAGGAACGTTGAATATGTTAGATTATGTGTACTGCTCCATGGTATTTTAATGAAGTATTTCTGTACAAGGTAAGGTATTGTCATCAATAAACTGATGATAAAATCTGAGCGGGGGTGGACAGTTAGTGGTCCTGAAAGCCTTTGATAGAGTCACAGGATTACATCGAGGTCAGGGATTCTCTTCTCCCTATCCAACTGAATTGGCAGAAACAGGAAGAAGATGTTGTGCAAATGACTACCCCGCATGACGAATGTTTGAGACCCTTGGGATAAACTAGAAAATATTCTACAGTTACGTAAATGTGGGATACTAAGGAGAATTATACAAGAACCTCACATTTCCTTGGCTGCTAGAATACATCAGGATGTAACCTTCTTACCTTAGAATAACTCTCAGCAGCGTCGATCAGCAGAGTGAGGGCCTTCATGATAGAAGATCTCAGCTCTCCCACGTCCGACATCCAATATTCTGTAGGACAAAGAGCATAACAAATACTCTACCATGTAGTATATGCATCTCAGAAGGGAAAAGACATGATATATAAAAAGGGTTGTTCTACAGGATAAGATGCAAATCGGTCGGGGGTCTGACTACTGGAGAACAGGGGTGTTTTTCCTCATTCCAAATGAAGTGGTGGACACAAAAGAACACCCGTCCTATTCATTTCTATGGGTGAGTTGAAGTATAATGTATAGGATTTTAGTGGGACAACCTATGTAATAAACTTTTTTTTTTACTATCACCTTGCAATAGCCTCCAATATATTCCACAGCTCTGTACCAGTAGTATATGCAATTTAAACAGAGCATGTATACTGTACAAAGATCATGAACCGCTTACCCCAAGGCCTGGACTGGATTAAACGGAGTTGAATTTTTGCTGCATGCTCATGGTTGTGGCCAATATCCCGAAACAGACTGAAACACATGGCTGTCATGTTGTGCTTCTCACTGTCACCGGGGTGACAGCGCTTAATATATTCCAAGAGAGCCGTCTGCAATCCACCTTTCTGAATGTATATCATAGACGAAGGGAACATACTATCAGATAATGTTATACTATACAGAACATATCAAACTGAAGACTGTAATAATGTATGAGATTTTCCTAGAGATGCACATACATTTACACACAATGGAACATCCCCTTTACTTCGGTACCTGGAAGGGAAGGCATTAATTAACCAGAGCCAGCACGGCTTTATGACCAATAAATCTTGTCAGACTAACCTGATTTCCTTCTACAACAAAATCACTGAATGGTTGGACCAAGGGAATGCCGTGGACATAGTATATCTTGACTTCAGTAAGGCATTTGATAAAGTATCACATAACCTTCTTATTGAAAAAATGATTAAGTATGGCTTTGACAAAAAATCAGTTAGGTGGATTCACAACTGGCTTAATGATCGGGCACAACGAGTAATACTAAATGGCTACACATCGAACTGGAAGAAAATCAAAAGCGGGGTGCCGCAGGGCTCTGTTCTGGGCCCAGTACTTTTTAATATCTTTATAAATGATCTGGACGATGGAATTATTGGGGAACTCATAAAATTTGCAGATGATACGAAGATAGGAGGAATAGCCAACACTAGAGAGGAGAGAGAGTGTATTCAAAAGGACTTAGACACACTGGAACAATGGGCTGAGGCAAACAAAATGGTATTTAACAGGGACAAATGCAAAGTTCTACATCTGGGTAACAGAAATGTAAAAAACATATATAGTATGGGAGGAATAGAACTAAGTGATAGCATAGGGGAAAAGGACTTGGGCATAATAGTAGATCACAAATTCAACATGAGCCAACAGTGCGGTGCTGCTGCAAAAAAGGCTAATAAAATTCTGGGATGTATTAAGACAAGCATTGAATCTAGATCAAGAGAGGTCATTATTCCGCTGTACTCTTCCCTGGTCAGACCACACCTGGAATACTGTGTACAGTTCTGGGCGCCTCAATTCAAGAAAGACATCGATATATTGGAGCAAGTCCAGAGAAGAGCAACCAAAATGGTGGAAGGTCTGCAAACCATGTCCTATGAGGAGCGGCTAAAAGAACTGGGATTGTTTAGTTTGCAGAAGAGAAGGCTGAGGGGAGATTTAATAGCAGTCTACAAATATCTGAAAGGTAGTCACAGTGCAGAGGGATCTACCCTATTCTCATTAGCACAAGGAAGTACAAGAAGCAATGGGATGAAACTAAAGGGAAAGAGATACAGATTAGACATTAGGAAAAACTTTCTGACAGTGAGGGTAGTGAGAGAGTGGAATAGGCTGCCACGGGAGGTGGTGGGCGCTCCATCAATGGAAATCTTCAAGCGGAATCTGGATAAACATATAGCTGGGATGATTTAGGAAAACCTGCACTCGCAGGGGGTTGGACCCGATGGCCCTTGAGGTCCCTTCCAACTCTACCATAAGAATAAGATGGAATCATAAATGAATATCTGTGACGTCTCACTAGTGAATGTCATACTCACTGTATCAAGATGCTTCCTCAACAAAACCTCAAAGTGTTGGTTTTTGTGTAAGATATCAAAAACGTAAACCATGTCATTGTATCGACCAATCCCTGTCAGAAGTAAAACCTAAAGGACAATAAAACCAGAGAAAAACACCAATAAAATAACTCCATGAAGCAACTGAGAAAGAAGAACATAGGGAGGCTGACAAAATACCATGAGGCTGTATTCTTGGTTGGGAGCCAAATGCATCTCTATCAGGTGGCGACATGCTTGTAGGACGCGCCGTATGCCTTCTAGGTGGCAGGTTAGGCTGAAGCAATTGTGAGCAGAGATGAGGATTTCGATAACTAAAGCAAGAAAAATGGCAGGTGTTATGGAGTCTCAGGATAAGGCAGTAAGACAACTAGAAAATAGAATATAGAAGAATTCCAGGGACTGACTGCAGTGAAGCTCGGTAAGTGGAACAGTCTCCAGGTCATCCAGTAAATATGACCCCACCAGAGTTGGATCAGGACACAGTTTGGCAAGTTGAAGAAAGTTGGATCTTTTCTCAACCACATTATACATCTCAGACTGGCCTGCAAACAATCAGAAGTTATGACGGACTTATAATCTTACCAGACACCATCCTTCTCAACAGTCTCTACAGTCCAGCACCAACCTCCTTCCTTGTGTAGTGTCCTCCATATCTTCAGGCTTCCTTCAGCTACTATTCGGGCTACAGTGTCAGGGGAAAGCCCATGCGAAGTGATAACTGCCTGTGCCCGGTCACAAAGCTCAGGGCGCTGACTAGACAGCAAGGTATGCAGAATTTCACAGGGATCTCGGGATGATACTTCAGAGAAGGAACAACCAAGATCCTAAAACGTGACGTCAAAGGGAAAATGCAAAAAAGTGAAGATTATGGAGATTGAGACAAATTGCTGCAATAAAGTATTAGGACATGTCCGCTCTCCTATTAGCTAAAAATGTACAAAGTACACTCGTTCATTTGGCTGATGGGAGGGATAACCCCCCCCCCCCCAGATCGAACACATAGTTATGAGTCCAGTGTATTCATGAGGATAGCGCACCCCTGCTCATCCATATAGTAGCACGGGGAGGGGTGGGTGCTCTCCTTATGACTACACTGGATTTATAAACTGCTCATTTTATTCTTTAATCTCATTTATTAGCGACATAACACAATATTTTTGTGTAACTATGGCTAATAGGATAGCAGATCTGTCCCCATACTGTGCTGCATTTACAAACATCCACTTTAGTAACACGCTTGCAAACTGTCACATACCTGACTCAGCTCATACATACACAGAGCCTGTTTGCAAAAAGTCTTTCCATGTATACAAGCATCTTTCAGGGCCTCCAGATATGTTACAACAGGGTTGATGGGGGTGTGAGAAGATGCGGAATCCACACTGGACGCTGGAGACAAAGGAGTGAAAGTCAGTTAAAACAATGTATAAAAGTATAGGGTCCGATCAGATGTTTTATTATATAGGAGACCACCCAGCAGTGACCTCATGGTTTAAGATTTCCTTGTCATTTGCAATAATACAGACACTTCTTGCCACTCACAGCTTTGCAGTCTCCTTTTTCGGCTCCATGTAGCTTCCTGTGCCTCTATACCGTCAGCGATGATTTTCTGGATATCAGGGTGAAGCTGATGCATTGTCACTTCCCCAGACGCCAGAGCACGGCAGCTTAGCGCAATCCATACATCACGATGGGGGAGCTGGAAGTACCTGCACACCCGGCTGGCTTCATGTACCTTACTGTCATCTAGTAGTCGGTCTATGAAACAGCGCAGGATAGAGGAGTTTGTACTGTCCTTTGCCTGCTGATTTATACCATGTAGTGGAGGAAGACTGGAGATGTCTAGAAGCTGAGGAGAGTTGAGAGCAGGCAGACCAGAAAATGAGAGCTCTGAGGAGAAAGTAGTAAAAGCAGACAGCAAAGACATTAGCCGACATCCATCAGTCCGATTTAATATTTCCCGCTCAATGCGATACTTCCAGATCTGCTGCTCTAATTCTTCTAACGTCTTCAGGGAAGTCCCTTCGTCTAGAGAAAGCCAGTGCCCTGCGAGTGTGAACAACAGCTCTTGTTCTGCCAGCGCCTCCATCTGCTCTACTATTAGGGTGCTAGTGGTAGTCTGCTGGGAAGCCTGAGAATGGAAGAAGTTGGAAGCTACTACAGGGGACACCTGGTTGGTGCCAAAAGTGACATGACATTTCTGCCAATACTGTGCCCGGGTCTGTGGGCAATCCCATTGCTTGTTCTCACGAAGATGGCTTTGGTCTTGTAGCACCTATACAAAAAAAGTGAGAACTATATGAGAATTCCCATACATGTGTGTCCTCTAACTTGTCAGAAGACAACTAAATTGTGGATAGATGTGCATGGTCCCACAGACATGCCCAAAATATGGTGTCTGTGGCACCTAAGCTTTGATCTGGAATCTCTAAGGCTATATTCACTTGACTGTGGAGATCAATGGCTGTGAAAAACAAAGGAAAATATTTGCATCTGTCTGGGAACCAATGTCATGGCTCCCTCGTAGGCTTGAGTGTAATGAGGGATCTGTGAAAAAGGATAAAGATAGGGCACGTTCTACTTTAGGATATCGAAAAAACGAACAAAAACATAAATAGACGCATTGAATTCATTGGGTTCTGAAAACATTTTTTTACCTTCATATGAATAGAGATAACACAAAGCCGCTGAAAATTCTAATAGTCCCTACAAATACAGTGCAAGGGCATACACAAAAATCATGGGGTGTAATAGCAATATTTGCTACCCACTGTAATAATCCTGGCTACATGTACAATGTATAACAGTGTTATACAGCTAGTAGAATAAAGACTGAGGCGACCATGTTCCCAAAGCAGGTGGTGTGTATGTGTGGTGTGTGTTTTCTGGAGTCACCCAGCACGTGGCAATAGGGTTAATCCATGGTGAGATATCTGCTGGCCATGTATGTCATGTCAGTGGCATATGAGAGATTGATGCAACTGACATATACATGGCGGTTACAACAGATAGGCTGTACAGATGCCCAGAAACATTTACCTCTTCTATAACCAAGCTGTCAGTGGGCAATTCAGCTAGTTCAGCTGCTTGATGAGCCAAAGCAAAGTCACCATCTTTTAGCAGAATTTGCAGCAGTCTCTGGCATTCGCCCTGTAAGGCTGCAGGGCTATAGTCCCGTATAAGCTGCTTGCTAATGACAACAGGCTGACCTTCCAGGATTTGCGACAGGGTGCGCAGTTTATGAATATCCATTCCTACGAGAATAAACAGAATATTACATCATCAGAAACACTGGATTTAACATTAGTTACACCCATAACATATTGCATTTACCTCCACATAAGCTCTGGCTGTCGCTATCACAAAGAAGTTGCAAAACTTTCTGTAGCTCATAGTCCGTGCGGCTCTGGAGAAGAAGCAGCTGCAGAAGGCGAGTAGCCCGGGCATGAAGCCACAAGACAGGAATCGTAGCGGTCGTAAAGCAATCCATAGACTGGAGCTGTAAGGTGGCATTTATTTTATATACTATCCACTAATACATAGCGCTATACATATAAAGAAATGACACATGCTACTTACATTTGTCAAGCTGCTCTGGAAATCCATTATTTTTTGCTTAGCTTGTGTGTAATTCTTGTGATGCAAACAAAGCTCATACATTTCAAGTAATGTTAGTAAAGGGCAGTCCTAAAAGACAGCAAATAGAGCAGCGTCACTAGAGTCGTATACAGATGTGTCCACCCTTACTTAAGCTCATACTCAGAAAAGCACTGCATAAGACCAATTCAGTATAATATCACAATGTAACAACATCAATGCAGTTCCCATCACAACCACTGGGTGGCCACATATAGGAAAGGCATTTCACTACACAGTATTTCAAAATGATGTTGTTCTGAGAAGCTGATCATCTTGTGACATATTTATGTAGACATGGGGAAAGGTAAAGAAGGACACAATTTTAGTAGAAGTACATTCTATTCATTTCACTCTTAAACTATAAGCATACATTAGCGTTTCATTGGCAGATTTTAGTTTGGTTGTGCTGGATATTTTCAGACGGAACGCCAAAATATTAGCCAAAAATATAGTGTGTGGCATGATCGGCCAATCATCAACCAACTTGCACAGTCTGACTGTGCTTTATTGTATTAAGTAACCTGCCCCCTGATTGGCCAGTTTAGTTGTTAATGTTGATGGTGAGAGCTTTTGTGAGCCCCATCCCATCATTAATAAGACAGTCGCATCACAAGTTACCTCCTTCCTTACTACCTATTTTTCCCATATGCATGTCTCCCATCACAAAGTACCTCCATAAATATAGTGAACGCTTTTTGCAGGGTGTTGCTGTTTGTCCTTTCCAGGAGAATATCCCAGATCTGCACAAGATCTTCCAGACTCCACTTATGATCAATGGAATCAGTCACTGTGTGTGTGATCTCTGCATACGTGGCAGCGTCCACAGAAGTCACAATCCAGGCACATAGACAGGAGATGATGTCTGAATCCTAAGTAGCAGAAGAAAATACAATGATAGGCTGGAGAACTAGGAAAGGTAAGCAAACCAGCAGTTAGTTGACAAGAGAGGTTTTCACAATAGAAATATATTGTCCGGCAAGTCTTAAATATAGATTTGGTATATAAGGGGTTTTAACCACCCCACAAAGTTTATTTCAGAGCCAATCTTCCCTCTAATGCTATATTCAGATTTGTGTTGGAGGTTATTATTAGTTTCCCTAGTGGTTAAGGTGTTAATGACACCATTTCTGGTTATCTACAACACTTCTCAAACTTTTCAAACAAGTAACCCCTTGTGAAAAAAGTTCCAGCTCCAGGAGGGGGAATTGGTGACTTTCCGGAAACGGAACATCACGAGATAATCAGAACATGTACCTGGGAGGTCACATGACTGTCCCAGGGATATGGGTAAATATACATTTTTGCCAAAGTAAGTCATTTAGAAAGCATGCGGGGGAGGGTGTTTAGATTAGTGTATAAAATGCATTTTATCTTGGACAACCCCTTTCATGTCATCTGACGCTTGCCTCTGCTTGGCAGCCCCCGGGCAGTTTAGATGGCACTAGCTCCCAGGGGGACAAAACCTGAGTTCTCAGTAAATCTGCCACAGCAGTGGTTCTCAACCCTGGCATTTACTCCCTTAAACCACTCAGGGTACACATATCACAGGTTGAGAACCAATGATCTAGGGCCACGAAAAGGGCAAACAAAGAGTCAATATCAAAATCACGGCTGTTAAAGTAACATTTAATGCTAAAATTACTGGTGGTCTAGGGCAAATATTAGGGGTTAAAGATGTTGTCCAATACCCCATGTGTTTTGGTTACAGATGCCCTATCCATAATATAGGTCATCAGTATCTGATCGGTGGGGATCCGACAACTTGACCATGCATGGATTAGCTATTCTGGCTGCTGGAAACTGTATACATGGTATATAGCCAGATGCAGATCTGCTCCTATTCAGGTGTCATCATTACAGATCTGTACACTGTAGCAGTGGCACAAGGAAGTTGTAGCTCTACTCTCATTCATCGGAATAAGAGCAGAGCTGTGTCTGGCCATAAACCATGTATACTGCCTCTAGCAGCGGGGTGCCCAGATTACAAGCAATAATTGGGAACAAATGCTCATCCCAATAATCAGTCTGATATTTCAGTCGATCACTCAATCAATGAGGCTTTGCCTGTTCATCGGATGATCCCTTGATTTCAGCGGGATAAAAACTCATTGGTCAGTGGCTGCACACTGCCATGCATAAAACGGGCTGTGCTGTTTGCAAACAATGAAAGTACACGTCAAGGAAGGAAGGCTTTAGTGATTGTTCCTCCTCCATGTGTGTCATGCACCTTTAGGTTTTTCTACAGTTCGAAGACAGCCATCAGTGCTTTCGAAGTATAGTACATTTTATGTCTATATACTACAAATGAAGAATCTAACAAGTAAAGCCCATATGTATGCAAAATAGAAGAGCGTTATGCATCTGAATGGCTGAGTCCCTGTGAAGCCATGAGGGTATCCAAGCCACAACACAAGCAGGTACCTGAATGTCTACCCCTAGCCATCATAGTGCTACTGTAATAGAGGTCAATGTGATAGGCTTTGAGTTGAGGTCATACCTGTGTGGAGGCAGCCAGGACACTGAATAGTGGCACTTTCCACCTCATACACTCCTTCAGAAGCATCCGTCCTGGTTCTCCTGTACTAAGGCATTTCAGTAGCACATGGTGGAGTCGGTTTGTGTCACTGCCAATTTCTTTCAAGGAACATTCACTGGAGACTTTGTCTTGCAATGCAAGGGAGATATGACTATACAGAACTGGATTCAAGTCATCCAAGACATTTAAGACCTGGAAAAGGACAGGAGACAATGTAGGTAAAACTAAGCAAGACCCTGGAAAGAATGGAGAAGATGGGGAGTCCGTGCACTGACCTGTTCTGGGCTGTTTGCTTGCACAAGCAGCTGCAGCCAGTCTTGTCTCTGTGCGCAGTATCTCAGATAGCCAGTGCTCATAGGAATACCATGGAGGAGACAGAACTGCACCACCGTGACCCATAAACTATGAAGAGGAAGAGGACTGCGGGGAAAAAAGCAATTCATGATCACATATACACATCTCTCACTCTCCCTAAGAATAACAGCATAGATTAGCTCTTCTGCTGCTAAAACACTTGATCTTCAGAAAAAGGCCCACAAAAGTAAAAATAACTATTTCTTCTGTTTGAAGAGAATATTTCGGCATATTTCTTACATCTACCAACTCCTCCTCATTGTCCTCCACTCACCCAGAGCACTGGGAAAGTCTAAGTGTTATATAAACATATAGACATTATATATCACTATACAGTGTATTCATATGCACATATTACAGTCAGCTACTGTAATAGCTGATGCTCTACTGATGCTATCTATAGATAAATCTAGATTAAGTCCTGGTTCTGATGGATAGCCAGACTTTAATACCATTTTCTTCCAGTAGAACTGCCCTGCTCTAGATAGATCTCATAAAAGGCACCATGCATAGCTCAGATACAAGAGGTGGCATTTTTAATATTTCTGGTGAGGGTCCTCTTCATTTCTGTAAAATGGCCACCAATTTCTCAGATTACTCCAAGCACACTACACTATGGCAGTCTGAGTTACTCCCACATACTCTCATCTGGTCCAGCCAAGAGCAAAGAGGAGTCTCTGACTACAAAGGGGCATGTCGTGGAGAAGACCGCCTTACATGGCTGACTTATAATTATTTACACCAGATATGACAATGCAGGTCTTCATGTACACAGAGTGGTCAGAGAAGCCAGAGGACATTTTATTTATTCTTACTGTCATCCACAAGACCTTTCTGTTCTTACAATAGGGTTTCCACTTCTGTTTCTTACATGTATTTGGCCTTATCTTCCTGCTGCAAGTTGGCATCCACAACCTCTTCCAAGTTCAGTAAAAGATCTTTCGCCACCTCCACTTCATTTTCCGCTAGTTTCGACAATTTCTGGGCTGAAAAATAGACAGATATTAGGCCTCATCTTTATGAAGTACTCTGTATCGGAGGCCATGTTGCCATGGCCAGCACAAGCTTCAGTTGGGTTTCAGTGCAGGATCTCTGAAATAGCATCAGTCTTCTACGTGATATTAGTAGTACTACCGGTAGGTAGACAATATTAATAAGATTCAGTTATCATACCTAATGCTTGTGTGTGGGACTTGTGTCCTGCCTCCTCCTGGAGAGATGACTTATGCTGTAGGATTACATTGGCCGCATTGACATCTACACGGAGCTTGTAGCTACTAAGTCCAAGTAGTTCAAGGAAGCAAACACAGGAGGAAATAACAACGGGGGCATGAAAGCAGGACAAGGCGAGTGAGTACACATCCGCTGATACCTGATTAAGTCTGAAATAGAAAGGAAAAGGAATAAAGTTGTGAAATGGGAAAATTCGGTCACAAGGGGTAAAACAAGGCATAAAAGGGAAATATAAAAAAAAAAAATAGGAAGTAAAGTTCACAAATAGGTCAAAAACTCCATATTACTAAAAGTGTAAGTCTAGACTTACAGCTGCTTAGGAACTTTGCTTTTCAGTAGATGATGGACAACGAAAGTGGAAAAAGCGACCGCGGGCCGGCCACTACGTAAATAGAAGAATATATCCAGCTGCTCCACTACTGACAGCTTTTTGACCATCTTGGGACAGGAGAAGTGCGGGAGCACAGAAATGGTGTCTGTAAAAGAAAGATGGTTAACTGTGTCAACATGTCAGCAGTCTGTGCGTCATGGGCTGTACCAGGTTACTTACCACTTGCCGCCAGAGAATTTGTTGGCTGCCATGTGAAGAAATGCGCAGGATGGAAGGGTGACAAGGACTGTAAGAAGAAAGGAAAATTCTGAAGCAATAAGTAACTCTAAGATGTATGACCAGATGTTAACCCTAGGATCTCTCCTGAGTGGTGAGGATCAGTGACTGTCTTCCTTGTCTGGTAACTGAAATCTTAAAGAGGACCTTTCATGTCCTCTGACATTGGCGGTATTATATGCCACTAGAAACAGTGAATTCATTCAGCTTTCTAGCAGTATATAATACCGCCAATGTCAGACATGAAAGGTCCCCTTAAAAGGGGTTTCCAGGATTTAGGGCTTTATGACCTATCCTTAGGGTAGGCCATAAATATCTAATAGGTGGGGGTGGACAGCTGTACGACGCAGTTTCCGATGCTTGTACTATACAATCTATGGGGCCAGAAACAGTTGGCTAAGAGATGAGGGTGATAAATGGGGAACCCCTTCTACCAATCCGGAATTTCTTAATAGGATATATGAAAATGGTGTTTGCAAACCGGCAACTTCTAAAGACGTGACTTCCATCATATATAGAGCATAAATACGCAATGTCTTCTGATGTAGCACAGGATCTGCACTGTACCTGAAGAAGGTGGTAGAGAGTAATGTCAGGTGGTGACCCACAGTTAGACGGGTGCTGTGAGAAGAGAGCTGCTCTGAGTTTAGGATAGGAAGTCAGTGCCATCTTCAATAATGGAAGGTCCACATTCCATTGGCAATGGCTTGGCACTTCACATTGCTTCAATACCTGTTGTGAAAAATCATGCAACATTAAAAGGCGACTGTGTAAACTAGTCCTTGGAGAAGGAAGAAATAGGTCAGATTATATAAATTACCCCATCAATTCCACCAGGAGCATACATGATGGTAGCAAGAGCAAGCAGTGTATGCCCATCCAGGAGCATATTGTTCACACTTGGCTGGCAACCAGGCATCAGCATATGGGCATTGGACAGGCTGACCTGGAACATCCGATCAGCATCTAATGCAATAAAGTAACATATGAGAGACACTACCATCTCTAGCATTGTGCCAATACCTAGATGGGGAATACATATCTTACCTATATTATCATTAACTTGTCGAACATGTACCAAGAACCCAAACCATGGGTAAGTCTCATGCAAGGTTGTGTTGGCCAAAGTAGAACACACTTCTGGATTTAATCTGTGAATATGGGATGATCAAACAGTAAGTTGTCTAATAAATACTGTATTTATTTATTCATCCAGTCTGTGGCACTATATAAAGCTACAGGAATACTCTGAAAACTAAACTATTATAACTTCCGTATATCAGACATCATTGTTATATCATTGGATAGTGGAATTCAATGAAATATAATAGCCAATACCTGTGACAATCTAGGTAACAGTACAACATATACCGGAGCCCCCGCTCAAGACATAAGGCTATGAAGTGGGTATGAACATCTGGATGCTCTGAAGAAGGGTCTTTTGGTTCCATCAATCTCCCACTAACCGCTAAACGCTCTACAAGACGCTCAAAATCCTTCACTTCAGAGGGGATAAAAATGTTCATCCTGCAAAACAAGCAAATGATTCATTTCCTGCACAGGACACAATTCACTTTTTGCACATAGGCTACCACTACATGACTGTATTGGCTTTCCAAGATCTTAAAAGAAAACAGGCACATAACAGCTCCATGTTATACACTATAGAGGTTCATGGAGGTAAACTTTTTTTTTGTACTGTTAATTTTTTATTAAGAATTGTAAATTACAACCAGAGTGCAAAAATCCAACAAAATAGAAACATCTAAGAGGGGAGACGCTTGAAAACAAACCCCCTTCAATGGTACAAAGAACCTAGTAAAAGACAAGACAAAGGAAAAAGGAGGGAATCCGAAAGGGAAGGACAAGAGGGAAAAGAGTACTGTTCAGAAGCCCTGCATAGCACAATTCCAGATCAATATTGACAAACAAATGTACAATAGAAAGATATACAATTTTGCAATATAGTTTCTGTATCAATTCCTCACGGTTTTCTAGATCTCTGCTTGCTGTCATTCATTCTGTTACTTCTAGAGGATAAAACTCTGATCATGGTCATGTGATTTACGGCCCATGGTCATGTGATGAGCACACAGGTGCCGTTTGTTATAGTCACAGCACAATATTCAGACATCTGCCTGGTAATCAGCTGTACACCTGTGTGCTCATCACATGACCAAAGACCGTAAATCACATGACCAAATCACATGACCATGGTCAGAGTTTTATCCCCTAGAAGTAACAGAATGAATGACAGCGAGCAGAGATCTAGAAAACCGAGAGGAATTGATACAGAAAGTAAATTGGAAAATTATATATCTTTCTATTGTACATTTGTTTGTCAATATTGGTCTGGAAGTGGCCAACCCCTTTAAGGCCATGTGTACCTCTCTTGGATTGTGTGCAAATCTGACAGAAAAAAAATGTAGTTCGCCCCATTACCTGCATGTAATTTCCTAAGGCTGTGTTCACACTAGTGCTTGATTTACGTTCATAGACTTTTCTCCACATTTTTCGGGCGGAAACCCAGCAGATCCCATTATAGTCTATGGGGTCTGCATGTAACTGCTTTTTATGCAGATTGAGTTTCCATTTTTCATGTCCCCAAGTGAACCTGAAGAATAGAAACCTGAACACTAGTGTGAACCTAGTGTAACAGTTATTTACCACTAGATGGCACATACTGTCGTTCATCCATAATACTATATGTTCAGCTATACCAGCTTTGCTTGCCTGTCATTTCTTATGACGGTACGATGCAACTGATTTACTATACATATCTAAGACAGAGCTATAGCCAGTGGAAAGCGCTGCAACATCAGTACAGACCTTGACAATTCATCCAGTATTTTCTGCCTTGTGTAGCTACAACATAAGGTATCTTCATCAATGACTGCTGGGCTGATGTGAGGCCACAATGACTGCAGGGCTGATGTGGGGCGCTCTCTATCTCCCTTTCCCCGGGGCTGGCCTGTCCTTTCAATACAAGATACAATCTGTGTCCAATCATGCCACAAAGTCAAATGGCGCCAAAGGATTTTGGGTGTGGTAACAGACATGTCTGCAAGAACAGAGAAGAAAGAGAATTGTAGTTAATCACATGATTTGCTATAGGAGTCTTCAGTTATGAACCTCATAGGATTTCCTGGGTTTCAATAAGGTGACAACCAATAGATGTCACTGAGCTTTCTACAGCAGTCCTTCTCTAATGTGCAGCATACGGTTTTGGTCCTGAACCATTAACAGTGTGAAGACTGCGATCTGTGCTCTACACCTTCACATATGGCAGTCTTCACACTGTGCTGCCTTTGATTTTTTTCCTGACCCATTGCAAATAGAAACTTTTCAACCAACTCCAGTGGCTCTGCTAATACTAATCCTACTAATATTATAAATGTTAAAGTTTGTGTGTTTGGATGTTTGTTCCTCAATCATGCAAAAACGGCTGAACGGATTTGGATGAAATTCGGCACATAGATAGATTGTAACCTCGATTAAAATATAGGCTACTTTTTATCCTGGTAAATGACATGGCTTCACAACTGTTATGAATTTTTGATCGCATACTATATTACACTGATCTTATCTCAGCTTCTGAGAAAGCCAGGGCTATTATCTCTCTGTGTAAACACATGCTAACCCTCAGTGTACAGGCATTTGCATATTATCTGATCTTCTCCAGGCACTGCCTGACACTGACATAGGCAAACACCTTTAATCCAAATCAACACCAACAGCATGCTCATTATATGGCGTCCCAGTGAGCTGCCGGAACAATCACAGGCACGGTATCAGGAACAAGGTCAGCAGCTGGACAGCTTGAGAGCTGCCAAAATGCCAGAGCAGGCAAACCATCGATGGCAGCAATTTGCTGAATATAGGTGGATGATCGACACCAACAATCCGCAGACGAAGTTTTGGGCAGAGGCTAGTGACATATATTGTGTGAATGGAACCGACAGGCTTGGCCACTGCATTCACTGTAGGTCTAGGAAATTAATTGGCCATTTCAAAGACCTACAATTTCGATTTTCATCAGAATTGCGAAATCACTATAGCCCTGCCCTAGAGTCTGATATATCCCTGCAGGTTTTCTCCTCCTTTGGCAAACTATCCTGAACTGTTCCTTGCTGTAGTCAACAGCTAAGTTATAGGAAAAGGAAGCCGGTATGACATATATCTGACATTGCATCAATGAGACAGCTTACAGAATTATTTCTAGCTTGTTTAAAAGGACACCTATGGTAATATTTTTTTATTCCTTATATTGTCTGAAAGATGAAACCTTCTATAGTAATAGTTGTCTACTCACCTTATCTTTTCTCATCCCGGTTTCACCTTCTTCAATAGGTCACATGATCACAATGTGATCACTTTTTAAGCATGAGATGCTGTGCAAACAAGAGGTCTCACAGTGCTGCTGGCAGATACTACTGAGAACTATCATATCATCTTAGATTCATCAAAGTCCCATCCCCTGGTCCTAGCTTTTCTGCTCTGCCTCTCACATAAGCTGCACCCTATAGCCCTCACTCCTATAATATCCATAGTTGTTCCCTCACTCATAGTCAGGTCACTATTCCCCATCACAGGGTCCTGAACAAGGGACTACCCCTCTGTGAACTTTGCATTTCCTAACAGTGTATCCGAGGGTAAATTTTCCAAACCAGAGAAAGCATTTAGGCTGCTATTACATGTGTGATGGCAGTAACTGCCTGGCTGCTCCCGGACTTCCTATGTTTCAAGCTGCAAGCACAACAATCGTTACCAAACCATGAACGCTACCCATGGCCACTAATTCACATGTAATAGTACCCTTAGCCTCTCAGATTTATGTATAGCTATCATATAATATTCTCTCTTACCTGTGTTTTTCCTCCAAGGCAGCAAAAGTGACTCTTGTGTCTCAGAGTCCCAGTCCTTAGCCCAATTAAGAAGCAAAACATCTGGCTCATCTGTTACAGCAGTCAGTGCATCTTGCAGCATCTTCACCTCCCGAGACGTGGCACAGATTCTCCATGAAGGGCTAGTACAGATATCATAGCCAATTATAAATGTCATTGTTATGGGCTATACTGAACAATAGAGCAGCACAAGGATATTACCTGGAATTAACCTCGTTTTTCCTCTTTTCAGTGGTCTGGCGCACATCACCATACAGTTCCTCAAGTTTACACACCGTATGGATCACTTTTAGTTGCTTTTCTGAAATCAATCGTTCTTTTTGCAGCAGATACACCTAAATGGAGACAGTTTCATGGTCGGCCATCCTAAAGCACAAATTGGAAAAGAAGCAGTTTTTGTTACTCACCACTAGTGTCCGCACTGCAAGATCTGAAGTGTGCAGACATATCCGATGAAGTTCATCCCATATGGAATAGCCCTGGAATAAAGAATTTAAGGATATATTGTTAGGCATGTTATGGGAAAATTAAGATCTGTTTCAACTTGCCAGACAAGATCATGTAAGTTCAAATGCAATGCCATGTATATATTAATATAGTAGATCTATCCTAAATTTTGTTTAGAAATGTCATATTTCATATGATTTTTATTTTGTAAGATATCCATATATCAAGGAAATAATGTGGCTCTAATAAAAGGTATTCCATTAGCCATGTGCACCAGAATTTGCAACACCAGTGGGAATGAAAGCAATGCCATGCTTTCCAGAAAGCTTAAACTAACCCTAAGGTTTATGACTTCCATTATGTCAAAAAATTCCAGCCCCTTCTAAACATGCAGAAGAACGCAAGGAACACACAAGATACAAGTCATGCAAATAGTGCTAAGTTTATTAGAGCTCCAATGTAAAAATTCTAAACATGAAAGTACCTTGTCAGGCTGGTGGGTGCAGGAAAATAGGGCCAGGGGAGCATCACTATACTGATCTCCTGATCCGCTCAGTAATACAATCTCTGACCATAAAAGTTTGTACAACACTAAGTAGTTTGCCACTATAGATATGTCACCAATATCCAATCAACAGATTACGAGAACAAAGCAGCCGTAGTACTAGAAGAAGCATTACGTATCGAAAAGAAGATCGTGACATGCATTTTGACCACCCTATGGGCAAGTAGACTGTACAGTAGTGACAACCAAAATCTAAAATACTGTATTCAATACAATTTCCTTAAAATAAAAAATTAAATAAAAAAAAACAATTGTTAAAAAAAAATAAGCGTCCAGACATGAGGTATAGAGTGGAACTCTAATATATAAATGTTGTGTTCCCTCAGTGTGAACCATTACTTACCATGTTTTGGAGCAGCTGGAAGGCCTCTGGCACACAAGAACGTAGCAGACATTTGTAAACCAATTTCAGGCCTTCCCTTTTCAACCAAGTCAAGCTGGATGGGTGGCCTCGTTCCCGTAGGAAGGCCTGGGCTTCAGGGATGCAATTTGTCAGTATTGCATCAGAAATTATACTCTTAAAATAAAAAAAAACCCACAAAACATAAAATATAGCATAAGTAGTACTAAAGAAAAACAACAAAAGATCCAAGTATCTCTGTGTAGTCTCAGACTGTCTCACAGTCACTTTACCTCCACAGACATGTTCTCCCACGCTCCATGTCTTCTCTCACTACGTGGGGTCTTCACATGAGGCTGCTGCCGATGAAACTTCTTCATGAAAGGTCGAAGCTTGGTAATGTAACAAGTCAGAATTCCCACACATTGGTCTAGACTGGGGTCTGGCTCTATGTAAGAGAAATATAGTGGCACATAATAACATCATATACAGTTTAAAGACATTAGATGTGCTGTATGGTTTCTTCAACTGAAGTTACTGTTTCTTACTTGTAAATATAAGAAATAAATAAATAATAAGTAAGGTTTCCTAGTCAGTGGTTCTTGTAAAGAATAGACAGTCGAGTATAAAGAGCTATACTTGTCCATCTCCATTAATTCCCAAGAAGTACATACATGCACACTACTTTTTCATATAGATTTAGGAATTCCAATTTTTATGATCACTGAGTGTCCCAACTGTGAGACCCCCAACAATCTGAAACCTGGATAATGGATATTTGTTGATAGTGGGAAAACACCTTTGAAGGGAATCAACCACTACCAAACTTCCTCCTAACCCCTTATATACTGCTGTAGGGGCTGATAGTGACATAGTGAACATACCTTTATTGTGTCCAAGTGAAAACTTGCTGGTGAGAAAATCTGTATGCAACTGTTTGGTGCACCCGTGGCATGGCAGTATTGGGGTGTGTACAGATTAAAAGTTGACTTTCCCAGTAGCAAGGCTTTACTTGCACCCCAAAAAAGGGTATATGTCTACTATGCCTCTAACCACTACAACAGCACTTATGTGGTTTAGGAGAGATTTTGGTGCTGGTAGACTCAAAATATATATGGGATGGACCTCTGCTAATTATACTCTGGGATCTTAAAGGGGTTGTCCCATCTCAGGGATCCTATCTATACTGCTAGCTTATTTGGATTTAAGACTTTTCCTAAATACATTGCTTCGGCAAAACTACTTTGTTTGGCCGCTATCTGAGATTATCCACTTCATTGTTTACACTGTGCTTCCATAAACACAGACCTGGGGATGATCTTATCTCGCCACCCAGGACAAGTGACGTAGGTCCCTGCTCCAGGAGGGGAGGGTGAGCTGAATGCTCTGGAGCTTGTATTTCTGAGCTGTTTATCTCCCAGTTATCAGCCTGCTAATTGAATTTTGCTGATAAGGGCTGAGACAGGGAGTCTGTTACCTATGTATGTAACACAGACCTAAAACAGAGTTTATTGCAAGCTGACTCTTATTCCTGTAGCATGTAAACTTGGAATTCTCATCACCTATCAAATCCAGCTCTACTACATCAGCTTCATATTGTGCATCTTCCAGTGATACTGTGCTAATTTATTTATAACCATCCCTCATTACTGACTGCAAACATGTACTGCTATGAAGAGAGATAGCAGAGCTTTGCCTCGGAGACAGCAAGTGAAACCCTGCCCACCAATGTACCAAGAAAACCAGGAAGTGAACAGAGCACACAGCATACAGGTTGGTGAACAAGCCAGTTGGGAATGCCCCTTTAAGGGACCCCAGAGTACAATAACAGCAGTTTTGGGTTTGGACATCATTGGTGCAAAGGAAACCATCAGGTGACTTTTTCAAGATGAATCTCATGAGGTTCACTCAACACACTCTCTAAAAGGGTCGGGGTTTAAAAGGGAGCGATTAATAACCCAGCCCTAACACGCTATTCCGTCTACTTCTGTATTGCAAAATCCCACCTTGTAAAAACTGGTCATGTTTGAATACACAACCTATTACCCATTTTTGTCTTCCTTGAATAAAGGGTATAATGTCCATGATCCGCCATGACACACATATCACACAGTGTACACATTTTTTTAGACGTGAATAGAAACAATCTCTGTACAGCACTATGGAATATGGTGGCACTATATAAACAATCTTATAGAATATCTGAGCAGAAGCAGATGTCTCACACAGACAATATATCTATATTATAAAAATGAATTTCTGTCTGTCTGTCTATCTGTCTGTGCTCTAATGCGAACCAAACGACTGTACCGATCTTCACCAAATTTGGCACAGAGATACTTCAGATATCCGGGAAGGTTTAAGACGAGACTCCAACTCGCTCGGACGTACCGTTGCTGAGATACAGCATTCCAAACACAATGCCCCCCCTTAGCCAATACAAACCTGCAAGTCTTTCACTCATATTCCAACTGCAATACACACGGTCACTCCACATGCACAATACAACACTGATATCCAAACTGAGATACACGCATCAGAGGATTAGATACACAGATCAGCACACAGTATCACACGCCAGAGGATTAGATACACGCGTCTGCACACAGTCCCACACACCAGAGGATTAAATACGCACTTCTGCACACAGTTCCACATGCCGAAGGATTAGATACACGCGTCTGCACAAAGTACCACAAGCCGAAGGATTAGATACAGGCGTCTGCACACAGTACCACACTACAGAGGATTAGATACGCGCGTCTGCACACATTTGTACACGCCATAGGATTAGATACACGCGTCTGCACACAGTACCACATGCCATAGGATTAGATACGCGCGTCTGCACACAGTACCACATGCCGGGGGATTGGATATGCGCGTCTACACACGGTTCCACACGCTGTAGGATTAGATACTCGCCTCTTCACACAATACCACACAGGGGAGGATTAGATACACATGTCTTCACACAGTTGTACACGCCATAGGATTAGATACACGCGTCTGCACACAGTACCACATGCCATAAGATTAGATACACGCGTCTACACACAGTACCACACTCCAGAGGATTAGATACGCGCGTCTGCACACAGTTGTACACGCCATAGGATTAGATACACGCGTCTGCACACAGTACCACATGCAGTAGGATTAGATACGTGCGTCTACACACAGTACCACATGCCGTAGGATTAGATACGCGCATCTACACACAGTTCCACAGTCCAGAGGATTAGATACGCGCGTCTGCACACAGATGTACATGCCATAGGATTAGATACATGCGGCTGTACACAGTACCACATGCCATAGGATTAGATACGCACGTCTGCACACAGTACCACATGCCGGGGGATTGGATACGCGCGTCTATACACAGTACCACACGCCGTAGGATTAGATACGCGTGTATGCACACAGTACCACATGCCGTAGGATTAGATACGTGCGTGTACACACAGTTCCACACGCCGTAGGATTAGATATGCGCCTCTTCACACAATGCCACACAGGGGAGGATTAAATACGCGCATCTGCACACAGTACCACACGCCAGAGGATTAGATAAGCACGTATGCACACAGTACCAAATTTCGTAGGATTAGATACGCGTGTCTGCACACAGTACCACATGCCGTAGGATTAGATACCCACGTCTACACACAGTTCCACATGTCGTAGGATTAGATACGCGCCTCTTCACACAATACCACACAGGGGAGGATTAGATACGTGCATCTGCACACAGTACCACATGACCGAGGGTTAGATGTGCGTGTCTGCACACAGTTACACACGCTGAAGGATTAGATACGTGTGTCTGCTCTAAGTACCACACGGGGGAGGATTAGATACGCACATCTGCACACAGTTCAACACGCTGGAGGATTAGATATGCATTTCTACACACAGAATCACACGGGGAAGGATTAGATACGCGCATCTGCACATAGTTCCATACGCCGAAGGATTAGAAACGCACATCTGCACACTGTACCACATGCCGTAGTATTAGATACGTGCGTCTGCACACAGTACCATACGCCGGGGGATTGGATACATGCGTCTGCACACAATACCACATGCCAGAGGATTGGATACGTGCATCTGCACACAGTTCCACACACCAGAGGATTAGATAAGCAAGTCTGCACACAGTACCACATGCCGTAGGATTAGATACGTGCGTCTGCTTACAGATCCACATGCCAGAGGAATAAATACACGCATCTTCACACAGTTGTACACGCCATAGGATTAGATACACACGTCTGCATACAGTACCCCATGCTGTAGGATTAGATACGCGCGTATACACACAATACCACACGGGAGGATTAGATGCGTGCATCTGAACACAGTACCACACTTTGGAGGATTAGATACAGGCCTCTGCACACAGTACCACATGCCAGAGAATTAGATACGCGTCTCAGCACACAGTTCCACATGGGGGAGGATTAGGTACGTACATCTGCACACAGTACCACACGCCAGAGTATTAGATACGCGCCTCTGCACACAGTTTCACTTACTGGAGGATTAGATACGTGCCTCTTCACACAATACCACACGGGGAGGATTAGATATGTGCATTTGCACAAAGTACCACACCAACAAGGATTGGATACTTGCATCTAAACACAGTACTACACGGGGAAGGATTAGATACAGCTTTACTCCAGGTATCCATAACAACTGATCACAGGTTTTTCGCTGACATTCAAAATGAGATACACATAATCACATGATGCTTATGGACATACACACAAACCACATACAAAATACACCAGTGCAAAATTGGACAATTCTTATGGGGCCACTGTACAAACATAAAATGTAATATACCCGTGCGAAGCCGGGTCCTCCCTCTAGTATCCTATGAAAACAATGTCTGCCTATAGTCATCCTGTAAGAGAGACATATGGCGATACGACAGGAGAAATAAACATACCAGACTGCAAATTGCAGAGTGTCACCAGCTGATCATTGAGGAAGCAGAGCGTGAGCTGCAAGAGCTGCTCGGAGAAGTGTTTACTTTGAGTCTCCTGATCTGTACAATGGATATAAGAGTGGAGCAGATCCAGAGCCGGAACCAGATCCTGCATATCTGTGGGAAAATGGAACAGCATGTCAGACTAATAGGGAATGACGTATTGAATAGGCAACAGTAAAAAATGAGCGGAATTATGAATGCAGCTCTGGCCTTTGAAGGGAATGACATCAGAAAATTGGTGTAATTAAATCATGTTTTAACTATTTTGATTTACTTTTTTTTAATTATTAAAGAGCTTTCTTTTTTGACTAAAAACACAATCTTAAAAATGTTCCAGTTTTTTCACAAAAGCCAGTGAAACTTACACTTTAAGCTGACATTCCCCATTTGTCAGATTTACTATTGTACTGCGGAAGGTCTAGATAAGATGAGATACACTCTATAAACGGTTCTAGGTGTACTCCCATGGCACTAAATGGACTATAAATGGGCAAGGGTTGTAGGTCATCACTTTCTGGTGATTTACAGATATTTCTCTGACAGTTGTCATATTTTCAGACTATTAGACAGTTTTTGTAAGAAGAAAAAACCTTGGTAAAACATCTCTGTGTCTTACAATTCACATTTGGGGACCTCTTCAATAATAATGGATACAAGCCCTCCCTGTCCGGTCACTGAGAGCAGCTGGAATTCATGTGCGGAAATTTACAGCCACTATTAGGGTTTATTCATACGGAGACACTAGAGCACTGGGGGAAGCCTAATATGGAAAACTATTATTAGCCTGGACAGCCTTTTTAAAGGGATTCTACCATTAAATCCTCTTTTTTTGTGGATAAGATATCGGAATAGCCTTTAGAAAGGCTATTCGTCTCTTACCTTTAGATGTGATCTCTGCCGCACCGTCACCTCCGACGCCTGCGCAGTTGGCTCTGCCAGTGAGACACTAGTAGAGCCGACTGCGCATGCAGGCCAGTGGCCATTTTTGGGAGCCCGCTCTTGCTCTTGTAGTTCAGTGCAGGAGCGGCCTCCCAAAAATGGCCGCCGGCCGGCATGCGCACTCGGCTCTGCTGGTGTCTCAGAGCCAACTGCACAGGCGTCGGAAATGACGCAGGAGGAAGACGACAGAGAAGGGGAGGATCCAGCCGAAGATAGAGGCGTCGCAGGATCGTGTTCTCAAGCAGCAGCGGGGCCGCCCCCATCGCATTTTCAGCGCTGGGGCCCGCCCCCATCGCTGCTAGAGAACTAATTTACATATCGGTAAAAAACGGTATTTCTAAGGAATGGCGCGGCGGAGATCACATCTAAAGGTAAGAGACGAATAGCCATTCTAAAGGCTATTCCGACGTCTTATCCACAAAAAAAAAAGGTTTTAATGGTAGAATCCCTTTAAGATCACTGCACAGCCCTATTTGAAATCATCCAAACAGGAGTAAATTAGCAGTATTATGAAAACATAAACACATTTGTTTGTCTGCTGCCATATTCTGAGAGCTAGAGCTTTTTTTTTTTATCCCCTCCCCCCCATCATGTCAGCTATCTAAGGCAGTGGTTCTTAACCGGGGTTCAATCGAACCCTAGGCCATATGCACAGTTCATTTTGTGTACCAGTAAAAAAATATATACCTATGTCTTGAATTTGGAAAAAAATCATATTTGATGTATCACTAAAGAAGGGTTCGTTGAATGGGTGGGTTCGGCACCTCAAACAAGGTTAAGAACCACTGATCTAAGGGCTTAGTATTTGCTGGAGGAGTTTTGAGACACTCAACTTTTTCATAACCTTATATAATATTTTTGGCAGACAGAATAAACAAAAAAATAAAAAGACATTCTAGCGCGGTTTGTTATTTATTTTTTATGGCACACTGTAGGGAAATTGTGATAAGTTTGTAGTTCTGGTTGTTCCGGTGATATCAACATGAAGTAACCAGAACTAGTCAATTATTAGGAAATATTTTTTTATTTTCTTTGGTCCTTACCTGGGGTGTGACTTATAGTCTGAAAATGTGAGAAATCGGCTTCAGTATAGCGCAATAAACAGATACAATATTGAAATCTTAAGACATATTTCATCATGCTTACTGCAGAGGTAGAGCTCAGCCTGAATGACACCGTCCTCGGAGGTTAAAGAGCTCAGGATACTTTCTTTACTCTTTAGGAAAAAACTGACTGTATCCAATTGCCTGTTTTCCAAGCCAGCCTGTAAGGAAAGGACGATACTCAGCTAAAAAGCCATTCCATAAAATAACAAGAGAAGGAAGAGAAGAATATTTCCTTTACCTCCAATGTGTGAATAGGTACAGAACAGCGCCCCCAATTATTTAGATGGCACAGAGTGTCTGCAGTACTGGCACTACCATGAATCATTAACCGGGTTAGGAACTCATTTTGTGTCACAGAAAAAAGGACAAGAGAAAGGCCACGATCTGAAGGAAGAAAGACGCAAAGAAGGAAAAAAAAAGTTATTGTACTTGAGGCTACTGCAGTAATGCTACGTTCACCTATGCAGAAGGTTCTGTAGTTTTTTAATTGTGCTATTCTTTACAAAAAATAAAATATACAGGTTAGGGAGTTATACATTAATGATCTATCCTTAGCTCATCACTATTTGATCACTTGGGCCCTATACACAGGACTCCCACTGCTTCCACTTCACAGGCCTCTGATGTCATGTCTATTAATCTCATTGCCTTTAAATGAGGCTAAGGTATCAAACCCCCACTGAACTGATATCAATTACCTATCCTAAGGATACATCGCCAATATTACATTCCCAATAATCCCTTTAAGGCTAAAGCCCCCACGGTGCGGAAACGCAGCTTTTTTTGTTGCAGATTTTGTTGCGGTTTTTTGAGTCAAAGCCAAGAATAGCTACAAAAGAAATAGGGAATATATAGAAAGTTCTTCTATGTGTCCCTTTTGCTTAATCTGCTCCTGGATTTGGCTAAAAAAAAAACGCAAAAAAGGTACATTTCCGCACCGTGAGGCTTTAGCCTAATACTAGCAGTACATCTGAAAAATTCATCCTTCACACTTCACTTACCTGTCACCACCAAACAAGCCTCATCATCTGGAGAATGAACGCACAAAGCTTTTCCCAGAGTGTGGTAAGTAACACCCTGTGTGTTCATGTCCCAATATACTAGGGTGACAGATCCATCTTTCTGTATTCCATAGAACAAAGCACTATATGAGGACACAGACCAGATGTGAAGACTTAAATGTTTCTCATCATCTTTCAAGGCTTTCACCCAACCTTCTCCAACTACCGTCCAGTTGAAAGGCGTCCTTGAGAAAGGGATCCTTGGCTGTAAACTAGCAATCTGGTCGTACACAGGAAAGTCTGAGCACTTCTTAGTCTTGTAGAGAAGAGACAATAAAGTGGCATCCCACGACCTCCAAAGAGAATGAATGAACACTGAGATTAGTCAGGCCTAAACATACTAAACATGACTAACAGAGAAGGTGTGGATACATTGCTGAGAAGATGAATCCATATAATGTGACGAGGAATGGCTTTACTGTAATCATTTTCTAATATTACTAGCACATACCATACTTTGGACTACCCCCGTTTGTAAAGGGACCTTTTACAATAAATATACTAATCATAAGGTGTCCTCCTGAAGGGACCCCCAGTTATCACCTACAATTGGTGACAAAAGCTAAAAATTTGTGTTCTATTTCTCTGCAGCGCCCTCACAGGGGAGAAGAAGTATTCACTCTATAGGATCAGAGGTGACTAGAGTATATATCCAACCAAATTGTGTCCCTCCCAAAGCAAAAAAATAAATAAAATATAACTTTTATTGGTATATTAAAATTGTCTTAAAATACTGTGTGGTTCCCTATAAAAGAGAGCACCGATCCAAAAAGAACTCCACACTAGTGCTAACTGGTCAAGTATATCAATATTCGTTTCCACACTAAACCATACAAAGCACTATGGGGTTAATTCTGCTGCTACCGATACCTAACAGCTCTTAAACACCTTATGACAGCACACCTAAGTCCTGGAAAGATTGTTTCCAACAGTCATCTAGAAACAACTCTCCCTGTCAGTAATAGCGCTGTCCCTAGGTTCAAAGGGCACCTGACCGGTACACGGAGTTACTGCCTTGATAATTAGCAGCAATTCACTCCTGTTATTGCAAGAAGTCTAGTCTCTACGCGTTTCGTTTTCTTATAAAACTCATCAGGAGACTTCACAATCCCTGCCTATTAAGTTCAGGTTCAAATTTTGCCACCTAGATATTGGTGTGCGGTCATAACCGCAGTTCGCGGGACCCTTGTGGTGGGTGCCGCTACTTTCATAAGGTCTGACCTTATAAGAAAACGAAACGCGTAGAGACTAGACTTCTTGCAATAACAGGAGTGAATTGCTGCTAATTATCAAGGCAGTAACTCCGTGTACCGGTCAGGTGCCCTTTGAACCTAGGGACAGCGCTTAGGACTTAGGTGTGCTGTCATAAGGTGTTTAAGAGCTGTTAGGTATCGGTAGCAGCAGAATTAACCCCATAGTGCTTTGTATGGTTTAGTGTGGAAACGAATATTGATATACTTGACCAGTTAGCACTAGTGTGGAGTTCTTTTTGGATCGGTGCTCTCTTTTATAGGGAACCACACAGTATTTTAAGACAATTTTAATATACCAATAAAAGTTATATTTTATTTATTTTTTTGCTTTGGGAGGGACACAATTTGGTGGGAGAAGAAGTATTACACAAATCTATATTGAATGCTTTTATAATGCAGGACAGGGCAGGTCCTCCACCAGGGGTGTTGCCGTTTATAAACACTCATATTACAACAAATAGATCTCAGACAGACGATACCTTCGGCTCTGATCACTTATCCATCAAAGGCTCAACTTACAGACCCCATCAGAAGATCTGTCATACTGAACATGTTGCACCGTTTTTGGTATAGAAATGATGGACACCAGAAAGAAAACTTGACAGAACCCACTGAATTCTAATAGGTCTATCAGACACGGTACTCTATTTTTTCCCCTTTCCTGCAGGACCTCAGCTCAAAATTCACTAATAGGATATATATAGAAAATATATATTTTTTTTTAAACTGGACCCTCAAATCACATGTAAATGGCAACTCCAGGGAAAAGGATGCACAACCTGCTGACCATTAAAATAAACGGTAGGCCGTGTAATGCACAGACAGACCAGGCAACTCTGATGTCGAACACTGGGTGAGAATTAGAGATGAGCGAGTACTGTTCGGATCAGCCGATCCGAACAGCACGCACGCATTGAAATGAATGGAAGCACCTGGTACTTCCGCTTTGACGCCGGCCGGCCGCTTAACCCCCCACGTGCCGGCTACGTCCATTCATTTCAATGCGTACCTGCTGTTCGGATCGGCTGATCCGAACAGTACTCGCTCATCTCTAGTGAGAATGCAACTCAGGAGGGTCTGAGAAATCTATATAGGGAGTTTGGCCAACCCCTTTAATAAACAACTTAGGCTTTTACACGGTTGTGAATTCAGCAGGGCTGAATATTCTTCACGACATACCCCTTTAAGTCTTGTTGCAGTGAGGATCTCTTTTGTCCTGCTTGTAGGTCACTACTCTCGACTACTTTTGAGTTATGCCCCACACTATAATATATACTACTGTGCATACACAACAGTAACAAGTGTGAACTAAATGTGTTTTGTATGATCATTTGTATTCCCTTTGCAAAATATTAAATCTTTAGTGTTCAGTGTGACAAGGTACCATAATAAGAACATCTGGACCATTGGTGAATTCACTGAATGAACCTATAAGAAACTTCTTAGGCTTGTACACCCTAACATTGGACACTTTTAAGGTATATTCACATTGGCAAAACACTATTCAGAAAAATCTAATGAGTATTTTAGATGTGGAACCTATCTCCGAAAGCAAGGCTGAGCATGGGGTTTCTGCAGCAGTGACTGTGGACTTGCTTACTGACTAAAAAGAAGTGATAGTCACTGACCCCTATTGAATACAATGGGAAGCAGATCGATTTTGAACCCTATAGGGGACATGGACTGTTATAAGCGAGGAATCTCCTGACACTATACAATTAACAAGAAATAAATAATTTAGTCACCCGTCCATTTGAAAGGGGTATTCTTGAGTTTCTTTTAACAATGACATCCCCAAGAGCCGCTCATTACGCCATGTCTGTAGTGCCAGTGTCATGTTCTCCCTGCAGAAGGAGAGCAGTCATTTAAAGGGGTATTCACATCTAGGTCCAACGTCTGGAACTTATAGAAGTTATAGATAAAAGAGGTTTGTAACTGCAGTGGGTCTTGTCGCTGAAGTAAGTGGAGCAAACACTGAGCATGTACGGCTCTCTCCATTTATTCCTATGGGACCTTCGAGAACAGCCATTCCAATCCATTAGGGATATAGCATAAATGTCCCAGATAGGAATGCCCTTTTGAAACAAGGCATAGTAATGTAGTTTACAAAGCAGAAAGTTACCTGAAATTTTCGCTTAACCGCAATGAAAGAAAGCAAGAACTGCTGTAAGAGACAACAATTTGATCCAGATTTGGAGAAACAGAAATACTGTTTATCGATTCAGTTCCATCAGCGTCAGTTCTTGTAGGGAGTTCAATGGTAGTCACCAGTGACCCATCTACAGTGTCAAAAACATCTGAAGGAACACGTCAAGGAATCACACCAATAACATGTCACATAATAAATCACAAATATGATAGACAACCATAAGAGAGAAGACTTTACATAAAGGATACAAATGACCCCTAAACTGTCTAGAAGAAACAGGAGTTCATGTCTAAAACATAGATCCGAGATGTGATCCGTAGTCTCTGGCTCCAGATCCAGAGAAAAACAAGACACAAGGTTTGGCTTCTTGCCAGAGTAACGAAGATGTACAAAGACGTTACTACTGAGTAAAAGGTAAATGTCATCACCATGATGAGACAGAAGACGAACTGAGGGCAAGGAACGGACACCTGAAATTAAGAAGATTACAAATATTAAAAGTAATATCTCACTGTTAAATATAGTTGACTTATCCTTAGAATAGCAGGGGGTCCATTGTCAGGCTGTTTCCCACAACGCGCACCTCCCAGCATTGCTCTCTTGCCGTGCACTGCACTACTCACTCGCCGTACTTTTAGTCGTAGAGTTTTTGGGTACTACAAGGTGTCCAGTACAAGTCTATGGGACATGACTGCAGTGCAGAACAATGCAGAAGTTGCATGCTCTTAGAAACAGTCCCATGTAAAATTGATAGACTATGTAAAGGATAGGCCATACATTTTTAAAATCTGGATAACCACCTTAATAGGATTAGTGTTGTGTTGCAAGACAGACAATTTTTGGGAACCAATAAAAACTGAATAGGAATGAGTGCACATGGCTATGTCAATGATGAATGTGACATCACCAGCAGAAGGAACAAAGTAAAAATTCTGCCGCATACACGTTTTAGGTGAAAAAAGCAAGAAGAGTTTTAATTTGTGGCTTCAACACCAATAAAAGAATTGAGACGCCATGCATAAGAAGATTGTAGTGCACAAAACAAGCAGTACATCAATAGTAGAGAACGTTTTGGTCAGAAGACCTTCATCACGCTAGGTCTATGTATGCTTAGAGAGAAGGTAACATGGCGTTCATGGCGACCTTCTCTCTGAACATACATAGATCTCGCATAATGAAGGTCTTCCGACCGAAACGTTCTCTACTATTGATCTACTGCTCGTTTTGTGCACTACAACCTTCTTATGCAAGGCGTGTCAATTCTTGTATTTGTGTCGAAGCCACAAATTAAAAATCTTCTTGCTTTTTTCCCCTAAAACTTGTGTGCGACAGAATTATTACTTTGTGGGTTGGAGAACCCCTTCATGCCTACACCACTACTCATTATATTTTTAGAGTGTGTGGTTCCATTGTTTGTACAGCACAAGGAAGAGGTCACAGCACTTGTAAGTGCCATGGCTTCAAGAAACAGCTGATTAGCGAGGGTCTTGGATATTGACCGCCACTGATGACCCATCCTAAGGATAGGCCATCATCCGTTCTTATAGACCAGGAGTTTAGTGTCTCAAATTGCACCCTGTTATAAAGCCGTCAGTCTTCGCGCTGGCGCAGTTCTTCACTGAAGCTAAAGGAGTACACCTTGGCTTCTGTGTGCATGCCACGTACCTGTGATACTTACACAGTGAAAAACTGTACAGGTGCCCGTCAGCACCAGAGTTGAGTCCAATGAGACTCATCTCTAGGTAAGTATAAAGGTTTATTTTTCAAAGCTACGGCACGGATGGTTTAAAACAGCGCGATCTGGGACACTAAACCCCAGGTGTAAGGATCGGTGCGTGGTTTAGTGTCTCAAATCAACTTGACAGATTCCCTTTAAAACTATATGTAAACTGTAGTGTGGATTCATACTCACAAACATGACTGTCTGCGCAGAGTTCTCTCAAGGTGCCTTGATCACAGAGAAAGAGAGTATTGACTGTCACCTGCCCATCCTTAGTACACACTTCATAGACACAGATGTTACTGTTTTGACCAAGAGTCAGAAGACGTGGGTCCCGATCCAGTGAAATCTCATTAGGGTTTTCGTCTTCCCACTGAAATCTGGACCAAAAACATCACTGGTTAAAACAGTAGCAGTAAACTACTAGCAAAAAAATATTCACTATTCCAATATTAGTTTATCTATGGCATTCATGTATATAAAAACATATTCCTCACACACATACAACCATCATTGGAATAGTATAAGGTCTTACTGAGTGAACGGTCCTTCCAGCTGTGTATGAGCACCATATCTTTTTCCAGAGGTGAAGACGGTGAGATAGAGACTTCTATTAGGCAAGAGGCTACATAAGGCAAGGTTTTTGCGCCTGGTCAAGGATACCCTTAGTGGCCGTTCAGTCCAGTCTTGTAACTTTACACAAGGATCCAGAAGGACGCTTAGTTCCATTTTACTGCTTAAACTGAATCAACCTATAATTGTGCAATATACAAAAAAAAAAAACAACTTTACTTTAAAGGGTTTCTGAGATCACAATATTAATGACCTATCCTTGGAGTTTAGCTATCTGAATGAACAGAAGCATGAAGTCTCTGTAGCTTTATATTAACAATGCTTATAAAGAATATCCCATAGTATAGCATTTGATACGGCATGTCACAATTTCTTCCTGTATCAAAGAGTTTTCCAGGACTTTATGACCCATAGAATATGCCATAAATATCACATGGGTAAGGGTTTGATTCGCAGTAATCCCTCCAATCAGCTGAGAGATGGGGCTGTGACGTCCAGGTGGCCGCTACAGCCTGTTTGTTACCTGGCACAGCATATGGCGTCCCGTGCTTGGTACTGTAAGAAACATAGTCCCATGTGACTGAGCTGCAGTGCTAGGTACAGTCGCTACAAATTAGATGGCACTGGACCAGGTAAATCTAGGAATCAGACCATCACTCCTGATCTGATATTGATGACCCATTCCAAAGATAGTATTAGAAATTCTGGCACGCAGCTAATGTGAAAGCACACACCCCAATTTATTGGCAATCCAGAAACAATTCTATGTTTGATGTCATGTGTTTCTGGACTGCCAATAAATTGGAGTATTTACTTTCATAATAGCAGTGTGCAAAAATTTCTTATATTGTACATGTACAGAGCAAGCCCGTTTCCAAGCACATGTATCACCTTCTATACCCGAGTGATGTATCACAATTAACTACATTCTACGGATAGGCCATCAATTGTAAAGTCATGGCAAATCTGTTCAGGTCATGTCTACACAGGGCATCCGTGCAGCAGATTTACCACTGAGTTATCCACTGTGTTGTACTGAAGCAACAAAGTGAGTGAAAGCTGCACATATGGTATCCACAAATACATGAAAAGCCTGCCGTGCAGGTTTTCTTTCTGCAGCACCTTCATTTATGATGAAGGCTTTCACACTCTATTCTGGGTGTGATCGGGAGGTGGAATTCAGGCAAATCCACCAGCGATATCCAATGTCAGACTATTAGCAGCAGATTAGAATAAGCAAATAACTAAACAGCACAGTTTTCATGCTCTTTGAACTTACAGCTCTCCTAAAAAAAAGCACCCCATATTATAGGGACATATATGCTTTTGGTTTTTTAGACTTCTACTTTTATACCCTTAGAAATGCCAAACTGCATTAGCATTGTAGTGGTTTTTATTTTTTTAATGTTCAAGACACCTTACGAGGTCTAAAAATAAAGGTTTAATTTCAATAAATAAAATATAAAATTATATATATATAATAAAAATTATATATATATATGCGCCCATAACATATTTATGCGATGAATTGTAGTTTTCATGGTCGTATAATGGGCATATAAAACTAACTTATATTATTTCTACAGGTGAATGGAAAAAGCAGCCATTCTACTATTTTATTTTTTGTGTTTAGAATTTTGCAAGTTTTTTTTAAAAAAAAGATATTTCCCCAATATCTCAGCTATCTAAAGGCTTATTAGCTGGAGGACTTTTGAGGGACATTCATCTTTATGATCACTTTTTATAATATCTTTGGAGAGACGGAATGAATAATAAAAAGACATTCTAGCGCTGTTTGTTATTTCTTTTTTATGGCGCACTGTATGAATATTGGGATAATTTTATAGTGCAGATTGATATGATTATATCAACATGAAGTGACTGAAACTAGTTAATTATTAAGAAATATTTTTTCATATGTTCTGTGGTCTTAGGGTGGTTGCTGACGACCGTGCTGCAACCGGCCTGCCAGGATCTAAAAGCACAGTCTGCATATCGGGATGTCCCCGTGTGACGCTCGTGCTTCTGCAGCTCCTTTCGTTAAATGAATAGGAGCCACGGAAGCACGGGTAGCAAAACAGGACAAGAATAGGTCCTGCCCCATCTGATGTGGTCCAGGTTGTTGGCCTGTACACGGGACTGTAAAAATCACGGTTGTGTGTATGGGCCTATAGAAAAGAATGGGTCAATGCACTATCCATGAAATACACAGATAGCACACTGACCCATAGCACAGATGTCTGCAACCGGCCTTAACCCGGGGCGAGACTTAAAGTCTGAAAATGTGAGAAATCACCTTCAGTATAGTGCAATTGAAAAAGAAGGATGTAATTTATTATACTTACTGCAGAAGTAGAGCTCAGACTGACCTGCTGCATTTATGCTGAAGGTTTTACACTCTATTTTGGGAGTGTTCTTGTGGTGGAATTCAGGCAAATCCACCACCGATATCTAAGTCAGACTATTCACAACAGATAAGGATAAGTAAATAACCACCAGCACAGTCTTTATGCCCTTTGAACTTATAGCTCTCCTTAAAAAAAAAGCACCTGTATTAGAGAGACAGGTTAGTGTGCAGGACCCTCTAGGACAGTGATGGCGAACCTTTTAGAGACCGAGTGCTCAAACTGCAACCCAAAACCCACAAAATTTTCGCGGAGTGCCAACACGACAATATAGACTTAATACTATGCGGATCCACAATTGCGGACAGTTACTGACCAAAAATTACAGTCATGTGGGGCTTTACAGAGCTTTCAATAATACAAACAACGTTGTACTGAAATGTAAAGGTCTCGGCATTTGGTACTTGAACAATTAATTTGTATTTGAACAATTAATTTTCACTATTTACATCGCACAGGATCTGTTTTATAGTTACCGTGTAATATTCTTACATCCTGTACTAATATCACGTCTGCTATAAAACAGATACTGTGTGATATAAATAGTGAGGGGACCCCAGACAGTATTATATGCTCTGCAGTGGGCCCACCACACAATATTATATTCTCCACAGTACCACAGTAGCCCCCCAGTGTTATATGCTCCGCAGTAGGTGTCCCCCCCCCACAGGATTATATGCTCCACAGTGGCATCCACACACAGTATTGTGTGCTTATAAATAGCCCCCCCCCCAGTATTATATGCTCTTTAGTACACCCCCCAGTATTATAAGCCCCCCCAGTATTATACACTCCCCCCAGTATTATAAGTCCCCTCAGTATTATACACTCCCCCCCAGTATTATACACTCCCCCCAGTATTATACACCCCACCCAGTATTATACACCCCACCCAGTATTATAAGCCCCCCCCAGTATTATAAGCCCCCCCCAGTATTATACACTCCCCCCAGTATTATACACTCCCCCCAGTATTATACACTCCCCCCAGTATTATAAGCCCCCCCCAGTATTATACACTCCCCCCAGTATCATACACCCCACCAAGTATTATAAGCGCTCCCCCCAACATCATATACACAGTGAGCCACTCTCATACTCACCCCTGAAGAGCCGCCGGCATCCACCTTCTTGTCACTGGCGGCGCTGATGACGTCATCGCGCCCGCGTCGGGGCAGAGGTCAAACTCTGCAGCCAGTGTAGGCCGCGGTCGCGCGATCCGCGGCCTACCCTGACAGCTTTCAGCTGTATGTGCATTTGCACATACAACTGAAGGCAGTGATCGCTCATCAACGGGGAATCCTGTACCGGATTCCCTGTTGGTGAGCGATCCGGGCGACCGCACGCGTGCCAGCATGGAGGGCTCTGCGTGCCCTCTCTGGCACGCGTGCCATAGGTTCGCCATCACTGCTCTAGGAGGTCTAAAAATAACGTTTTAATGTAATTTAAAATTATATTAATTTTAAATTATATATAGAACACCCAAACTGACGCTAGTTCACTGTTTCGCCTCCCATAAAAATTTGACTAAACATCAAACATTCCCCAAAATGGTTTATATATAAAGTATATCTGGCCCCACAATACATGCCTTATACAGCTTGATATACGGAAATATATTATTATATATAATATATATATATATATATTTATGACAAGGGTGTCGAAATATGGCAGCTCCAAGAAATTTAAGGGTAAGTCCACACCTGCTGCAGATTTGCACAGCTATGAGTGACAGAATAGGCTACCATAAGTAGTTACCCAAATCAACCAATCAGCTTGCTGCTTCCATGTCCCAAAGGGTCTCTGAAACATGAAAGCTGGAACCTGATTGGTTACTACTGGCATTGCTCTAATTTCCCATTGCCCTAGTTTTAAATACATCTCCCCTGCCATTCGTGATTACGGATAGTAGGAAGGAACATTCTACAGCTGATCCCTAAATACAAGTGTCGGCATGTCCCCCACTCCTCCACTCCTGGACGGCTCCGTTACCTCCTGTCACTTGTTTCCGACTCGACATCGTATAGTTTACAATTCTCTCCAACATGCCTCGGGCACCGCCATCTTCTTTTCAGATCACATGATCAAGCAGGTCAGGCGGTACGGTGACGTCAGCACGAGTTGTTGGTTGGGGAACTAAGCGGCGTGACGTCATTGGGTGGGCGGAGTTGGTATGGAGTTGCTCTCCGGGCTGCTGTCAGCTCTCCGCGGGGGAACTAAGGGACGTACCCGGGTCATGGAGGAGCGCGCCCTGGAAGTGTATGGTAACCAGCCGCTGCCCCCTGTCTGTGGGGGTGTGTGTGGTGTGCTAGGGGGCAGTACAGAGTCACCCCTCTGCCTAGTGTCATGTGACCTCATATTACTCGTCCTCCATGTGTTATGTGTGTTACTACAGCACTAATCTATCTATCTATCTATCTATCTATCTATCTATCTATCTATCTATCTATCTATCTCCTAATGTAATCCTGACTCTGTGTACCTGGATCCAGACGTGAGGACGTCAGCCATGTCCTGGTATCATGTTGTCTTCCTTCTCCCCCATGCTGTTCTTCCTACTGTTATATATTCGGTCTCCTGCTACAAACTATGGCCCCCATACAGTAACACAGTGGACTTTGAGCAATGATATGGGTTTACAATTCATCTATATGTAAGCAGAGAGTCGCCTATACCCCTAATATGATCACAAATGCTACAATTTGGCAATCTAAGTGCAATAGGACAATCCATAAGGTCACACTTGTCTTGTGACATGGCAGAGTTAACTTGTGTTATTGATCAGTCTGTGTGTTCCATCTATTTTATTGCCTACATTAATGCGTGTCCTCTGGACTGTGACTTCTGTCCCGCAGGTAGTGGTGCTGTCATCTGTACAATGCTTAAGGCCATTGTCACACAAGAGTATGACGGGTGTACTCTACCTGTATACCAGAGCTGGCAGCGTTACAGGGATCATATGCTTAGGCAGGGCACGCTGTAATACCAAAATGCACTGGTATAACATTGGGTTTATAGAAACAAATAAAGTGTCTTCCAGTCCCAAAACATTTATAGATACTGATGACCTATCTATCTATCTATCTATCTATCTATCTATCTATCTATCTATCTATCTATCTGTCACATGTATCTGGTGACTTCTTCCCGTGTCAGCTCACTGAATTTTTTAAATTTCTTTAAGCAAAAACTTGAACACTGAGATTAAAATCAAGAATTCCACATAAGCTTGAAAATAATTAAGATTTTATTTTTATGTAAGATTGCTCAAGGCCCAATATCACGTTGCAAGTTGATCTGCATGCACAGATGTCATGTTCCATAGCTGGCCCATTCATGGTGCATGAAACATACTGCTATAGTGCAGGTTCTTGTTATCGTGTCATGTTATAAAGCTACTATTCTTATGATTTCTCCAGATGTAATTCGGAGTATTCGGGACCCAGAGAAGCCGAGCACATTAGAAGATTTGGAGGTTGTATCTGAGAGCTGTGTGACTGTAGAGGAGCTGGATGATGAATGTTTCCTGGTGATCATCAGGTTCACCCCCACCGTCCCTCACTGCTCCCTGGCCACGCTTATTGGTAAGAGAGCTCATATAATAACCGAGGAAAACCAGCTGAAATTATGTCTGCGCAGGGGCAGACACTATACACTGTATGGGCTCTTATGTCTCAGTATACAGCCCTTACATATCTATCAAAATCTACCAGTAATTATGAGCTGTGACAGCCCTGCCGAGTTACCCAGTATTCATAGAAAATTGCATGTATATTATGGTGATTCCTCCATCACCTAAAAGGTTATGTGAACAGGGGTTGTACGAAACTGGGAGTCACCTATAACTTTCATAGCTTCAGCTTGGTGCAGATTATTAAATTGAGTGACGATTCCATATTGTATAGTGAGATAGGCTGAAAAATGCTATATGTCCATGTACTGTAGTTTCTCCTAGGGTTCTGCAGTGTTGACCCAGAGGAAGACAAAACAACATTGAGATAGTAGCAGGGCTGTGGAGTCAGTAGGCCTAACCACAACTTCTATATTTTTCCACAGCCTGACTCCTACTCCGACTCCTTCATATATGGCTGCCTTGGTCAGGCAGAAGCAGTAAAGATCCTCTTAGGCCTGGCTCACATCTGCATTCGGGGAGTCCGTTTGGGGACCCCCTAAATGGAATACCGAACACATTCAAAAACTGTGAGCAAGGAAAGCACATGGACATAGACTATAATGGCGTCCGTGTGTTTTCAGCGTGATGTCTGCACGAATCTTGCAGAGAGAAAAGTAGTTCTTGAAGTACTTTTCTCTCCGCATGAGTCGTACGGAAAACATACAGACCCCATTGTAGTCTATTGGGTCCGTGTGCTTTCCTTGCTCACCGTTTTTTTAATGCATTTGGTATTCCGTTTGGGACTCCCCAAATGGAATACTGAACGCAGATGTGAACCAGGCCTAATTCACAAAATAAAAGACAATTAATTGATTCCCATGAAGTAAATATGTAACTAACTATACATCTAATTATATACAATGTTAAAAATTGTAAAATATAATTAAAAATAATCTTTTATTTTATGAAGCGATAGACAATAACTTATTATTTTTTCCATAGTCCACAGCCCTGGATAGTAGCCAAGTGTCTTAATATTAGGTGAAAAATGCTATAATAAATATTACAATACATCCCTGGATTAATGACAACCTCCAGAAAGATGGACAGATCTTTTATAGTCACTTAAAGGGATTGTCTCATCAAAGACCACTCCTTCTGAATGTGACCCATGGGGTGATCAGCTGATCTTTGTACACCAGGCAAACAGGTGGTTTTTCTAAGGAAATCACAGCCAGCCAGGCGTTTGTAGGATGGATAGATATAGTAGTATATGACGCTATATATATATATATATATATATATATATATATATATATATATATATATATATTTTGAATGTTCTTCCTTTACATACCTGATACTTTACATTCAGAGCTGGATAAATGTGTTCTTGTGGTTTTTATTCTTAAACAAATCACAGGTATAGCATCGGACATTATAGTACCGGACATACAGGCCTGTGCATTACATCCATTGTTTATACTGCTGCCTGTATCTATATATGTCTCTTACAGAGTTACTTCTACTTTTCATTTCCTGACCGCTTTGTTTCTAGGAAGAAGAATGTAGAAGTTCCTGCAATTAGATTCTAGATTGTCTTTTCATTTCATCCATTCTGTTGTAGATTTGCTTGTGTGCTTGACATTGTTCTGTTGCATAACCCCATATACATTGTAGCTGTAGGATAGATGACCTTACATTTGACTATGGAATACCTGAGTATACAGAAGAGTTCTTGGTCAAAGCAATGATGACCAGGCCCTGTGGCTGCAAAACGGGCCAAAATAATCTTCACTTTGGTCTTTGTTCCAGAAGTCTTGTGGCTTGGTCAGCTGCAACGTTACAAAATTAAGCCTTTCTGCCATGTTCTTTTTAGAAAGAAGATTATTTTTTCTCCAGGAAACCCTTCTAAACAAGCCATACTTGTTCAGTCTTTTTTGTAAATGTTGTGTCATGAACAACAACAATTTTAAGACCCTTTAAGGGAGAAATGTGTGTTTTATTTATAATAATAATTATTATGTCCTGATACATAAAACCTTATGTTTTCATATGACTATGTATAGTCAGCCATAACCACTTGCCTAATAATTGGTCCCCTCATGCCATCCTTAGTTCATGTCAGAATGAACACTCTGTGGCTACTCAGCCCCATACACAGTAAGCTGTAATACACTGTGTGTGTGTAACTATCAGTAATTCATGCTATAGTCATCCTTCTGTAAGATCAGACCAAACAGATTAGCCTTCATTCCCCATGTAGATCAAGGAGTCTTGGGTGCCCTTGACCCTATAGCCTATTCAGCAGTTGTCCTTTCCTGACCACTTTTAGTAGGTCCTAACCACTGTATACAAGTCCTGCTGTCTTGGAGATGCTCTGACCCAGTCATCACAATTTGGCTTTGTCAATGTCATTCAGATTGATACGTTTGTCTGTTTTTCTTGCTTCCTACAACATCTAAACATTACTGTTGACTTGTTGCCATATAGACCCTAACCCTCAAAGTATGCCATTACTCAATTGTTACTAAATAACTTGGATATTCTATATATTCTGCCATACAGGTCTGTGTTTGAGAGTCAAGCTGCAGAGGTGTTTATCTTTCAAGCACAAGGTAAGGAATACTTCTCCTTTATCAGATGTGAATAAAAGGGCTTTTCCAGCTTGTTTTTATTGCTGATCTATTCCCGGGATAGGTCATCAATAAGTGACCTCTTCACTAGTTTCATAGCGGCCATGCAATGTAGTTACAGCTTTGCTCCATACAAGTGAATGGGAAGAAGCTGCAGTTACATATCAGGGCTGCAGTGAAACATATGGCATGCACTGTGAAGAGGCTATGATGCTCATACAAGACATGGATCCTTTTAAACAGGGGATTAGTGGGAATCCTGGGTGTCCGAACCCCCACCAATCTATTACACAGGGCTGTAAAGAAAAATTTTTCAAGAGCTGTTTTGGTTATTCCACGTAATCTTTATGTTTTTTGGTGCGCTGAATCCGGACATGAACTCAATTTTGTCATGGGACAATTTAGGTAACTACGTTAAATAAGGCAATACCTCAGAATAAGTGGAAATCGATTTATAAAAATGAAGATGGTTTGCCTGCTCCGGCATTTTGGCAGCACTTAAGCTGTCCTGCTGCTGAACTTGTTACTCGCAGCATGTCTGTGATTGTTTGGGTATCTCAGCGGCTCGCTGGGACGCCATATAATGAGCGTGATGTTGGTGTTGATGATCTGCCTGCTTCGGCGTTTCAGCAGCTCTCAAGCTGGCCTGGCACTGAAGTTGTTCTTCGCACCATGCCTGTAATTGTTCCGGCATCTCAGCAGCTTCCTGGGACGCCATATAATGAGCGTGTTGTTCGCATCGATGATCTCCCTCAGCTCCACTTGAGGAGAACTCTGTGACTTCTGGCTCTTGTTGTTTGCGACAAATTAGATTCTCTTTTTCCCAGCATGTTTAAAATTCTCAAACTGCCAATTTGGATTAAAGGTGTTTGCCCATGTCAGTGTGTCAGCAATGCCTGGAGCAGATCAGATAATATGCAAATGCATGTACACTGAGGGTTAGCGCGTGTTTACACAGTGAGATAACAGCCCTAGGATCTGAGATAAGGCTCGGCAGAAGCAGTGTAATATATGTGAACATACATTCATAACAGTCGTGAAGCCATGTCATTTACTGGGATAAAAAGTAGCCTATGTTTTAATCAAGGTTACAAACTATATATGTGCCGAATTTCATTGAAATCTGTTCAGCCATTTTTGCGTGATTTTTTTACATTTATAATTAGTAGGATATGTGTATATATATATATTTATTTATTTATACACACTTCCAGAGTGAGCTAATAGAAATGCTTCAGAGAAACCCTCCAGACGCTACTCACAAGTGTAAATGCACCAAGAGGAGCTCACAGGGAAGAAGAATTGGGTTTAGTGTGTTACTGAGCTCATTTCAGTTCAAAAAAGAATTTTCATGAAAAACCCGACATAGGTTTTTGTTGTGCGCTTGAAAAGTCGGACAACTTTGGGAACGGACAGTTAAGGACACCCACGGACAGTAAAAGAACGCAACCGATGTTCATTTAAATGAATGCAAAATGTCACGGACACAGCTAGTGTCTGATGCTAATGTCTGCACAAGCTTTTGAACGGACATTAGCATTGGACACAAGCTGTCGGACACCGACGGTAGTATGAACACTCCCTTACCTATATGATCAATATAATAGTATTGCGCAGAGCAGGAAGGGGTTAAGATATATATATCTAACATTGCATGATTTATTTTCTGCCTAACACGGTACTACACTATCTTTGCCTATAATAATGATAAATTTTATTTATATAGCGCCAACATATTCCGCAGCGCTGTACAATTTGTAGGGTTCAAATACAGACAGAAAGATACATTACAAGAAAAGTCATTTCACACAATGGGACTGAGGGCCCTGCTCACAAGAGCTTACAATCTATGAGGTAGAGGGGGTGACACAAGAGGTAGCAGGGGCGGCATTGCTTTTACAGGGGGTCAGATAATTCTGTAATAGAGGTTACTGTCATTGCACAACCATAAAACTTTAAGCCGCCACCAGACGTGTCCTTTAACATGTGGATGGAGCTTAGACATATAGAGTTAGCCTGAAATGGCATCATATCATGTGGGGTAATGTGGGAGCGGGGACAGAGGAGGGTTAAATTTTGGGGATTCTAATGACTGTATGGAAGAGTTTACATTAAGAATTGTGGTAGGCCTGTCTGATGTGTCTTTGATTTGCGCTTGAAGCTGTAGAAATTGGGAGTTAATCTGATTGTCCGGGGTAGAGCATTCCAGAGAAGTGGTGCAGCTCAGGAGAAGTCTTGTATACGAGCGTGGGAGGTTCTGATAATAGAGGATGTAAGTGTTAGGTCATTGAGTGAGCGGAGAGTACAGGTTGGGTGGTAGACAGAGATGAGGGAGGAAATTTAGGGAGGTGCAGCATTATGGAGAGCCTTGTGGATGAGGGTGAGAACTTTATATTTTATTCATAGTAGAAAAGTAAAAAAAAAAAAGCGGCACTACCGAACACACAAAGTTCTTTGTTCCTGAGAAAAAACAGATGCAATGAGGTGAAGCATAAAGTACGGGTAACCACGTTGTCAAATATAAAAGCTAACAAGCTTGCCAAATGGTGCTCTCTGCATAAGAAGTCCATACAAAAAGTAGCAAAAAATAGAAAAAGGGCGCAGGGCACTCACCAAACAACGGGTTCTTTTAAAGCAGAAGGCTTTATTTCATCTTTTTAAAAACATCCAGTGCATAGGGATAGAGTAGATGGTGTAACAAGCAGATCAAGCGACGATCATTTCATACAGTAAGCATTTCATCAGACTTGCTTTGGTGAGTGACTACTTTATATTTTATTCTATAATGATTAGGCAGCCAGTGTAGTGACTGGCACAGACCGGAGGCATCGCTGTAGTGTCTAGACTGGTAGATGAGCCTGGCCACTGCATTCAGAATAGATTGTAGAGGAGAGAGTTTAGTGAGGGGAAGACCGATTAGTAAGGAGTTACAGTAGTCAAGGCGAGAATGAATCAGAGAGACAATAAGTGTCTTTAGTGTATCTCTGGTAAGGAAAGGGCGTATTCTGGAGATGTTTTTGAGGTGGAGGTGACATGAACGTGTGAGTGATTCAATATGTGGGGTGAAGAAAAGGTCTGCATCAAACATAACCCCAAGGCAGCGGGCATACTGCCTAGGAGTTATGGTAAGGCCAGAGACTGCAATGGATATATCAGGGACAGATCTATGAGATGGTGGAAACAGTAGTAGTTCAGTCTTAGAGAGATTTAGTTTCAGATAGAGCGAGGACATGATATTAGAGACAGCAGAGAGACAGTCACTGGTGTTCTGTATTAGTGCAGGGGTGATGTCACGGGAAGATGTGTATAATTGGGTGTTATCAGCATAAAGATGGTACCTGAAGCCAAATCTGGCGATGGTTTGTCCAATGGGGGCTGTGTAGAGAGAAAAGAGCAGGGGGCCTAGGACCGAGCCCTGAGGAACCCCAACAGCAAGGGAAAGAGGGGAGGAAACAGAGAAAATGATACACTGAAAGTGCGGTCTGAGAGATAAGAGGAGAACCAGGAGAGCGCAGTGTCATTGAGGCCGACTGAGCGGAGCAAAGTGAGGAGAAGTTAATGGTCAACAGTGTCATAAGCAGCAGAGAGGTCCAGAAGAATAAGAAGAGAGAAGTCACCACTAGAATTATCTACAAAATGCCATGTGAACATACCCTCACACTATAACATCAGGTCCTGAGGATTATGCTGAGATGAAAAGCTTCACAAAAATCAAATTCATGTGACACCCACTGGAAAAAGAGGTTCTTCAGCAGCTGTGGTGTATATTATATTGTACAGTACTGTATCTGGCTGCTACAGAACAACCTAAATGCTGCTGATCTCTGTGAAAAGGATGTGAGAGTTTCCTAGCAATACATTGAGGACAGGAATATTCCCTTAGGCTTCATGCACACAGGGGTATTTACAGTTTATGTGCACTTTAATTTTTTCCCGTCAAGGGAATATTCATCAGTAGGTTGCAATGTCGGAAATGTTTGTTCTGTGTAAGCGGCCATTTTTCTTGTGGGCGCGGGCATGCACAGGTTTGACTGCCTGCGCCGGAAGAAGACGCGTGAAGAGGACGTACCTGAAGAAGATGGAGGCGGCGCTGGAGAGTTCTCTCGCAGCATTGGGGACGCCCCAGTGCTGCTAGAGAATTCATTTGCATACCGACGAAAACTGGAATTTCTACGGAACGACGGTGCAGAGAAGATATCTAAAGGTAGGAGAATAGCCTTTAAGGCTATTCCTACGTGTTAGTGAGAAAAAAATGTGTTTTAATGGTAGAATCCCTTTAAAAGTGCACTCTTTGGATATATACCATCTTAATGGAGGCCTATGGATGCATTCACATGTGTCCAATGCAGTGATGTGAACAGAGTCTAAGCATTGCATTATGTGCATTGCATTACAAGATATAATGCTCACAGGACAGCGACATACAGCGGCCATATGCTGTTATGTGATCTCCAGACTCCTTGGTGACTTCCGGTATTATGATAATTTACAATTGTCTCTTATTATCCCTGCTACATAGTTTCTCTGTTTAATGAATGGTCAGTCCATGCCTGAAGACCACTACTCCCATTACAATATGCAATGATTTGTGCCCATAAAGCAGAAACTTCTGCAGAATGGCTGCAATGGTGCATGTTGTCCACTGGGTGGCAGTGTATTCTCATACTGTAATGGAATCCCCAGTTTCTGTGACATGCCATCTCTGCACCAAGCACGTTTAACCTTTTAAATGCTGATGGATTAAGCACATTGCGAGGCAGAGGAATAAATTACAATTCCTGGTTTCACACACCCACAATCCTGGCATGGGAGTTTGGACCGCAGGGAAATCTGGCAGGTTGTCTGCATTCTTCACTCTTCCAGACACTCTGGTAAAGTCCTGACCTGCAGTTTTACAGTGGTTTTGTGGAAAGTTAGTGTCATATAATCCATTCACAAACAATGTAATACATTGTGCCAGACCTGTAGCTGCCATCATGTTTTGCTGCTTTGATCCCACACTCTCCTGCAGTGGGTGAGTTCATGTCCTTCTTCTATTTCAGCTGGAGATCTATATTTCCGAAGGGACGCACTCAACGGAGGAGGATAGTAAGTCCATGCTTGTTTTGCCAGTAGGACAACTGGGATATGATCTTAGTAGGTGGGGGGCTCGATGAATCTGCTTTCAACAGATGTCACATTGTGAAGACTATAGGTGGCTGCTCAACACATATAGACTAAGGCTTAGATTCAACGTCTTTTTCTGGTCATGTCTGGTCTCCAGTCCTCAGGAACCCTATAAAGCCTAGTGAAATAAAGAGCTGGCCACCTACGGTATTATTGATCAATTTACGGTAATACGAAGTACAATGTGCATTATGTAGAAAGGCGGCAGATAATAATTGTAACCAACCTCATTGATCAGAATCCTGCAGAGAACAAGCAAAAAGTGAGCATGAAACAAGTAGAGGTGTTAACTGCTTCTTCACCGAAGATACTCCACCTGTACATGTGGAGAATGTCAGCTTTGTAGGGTACGCTACCGTCAGCCTCCTGACATATACAGGCAGCCTACACATTTTTCATTTTAGACTAGGTTCAGTGCAAATTCCACACTGTGGCCCAGATTTACGAATAGATATGTAATATATAATACATTGTTAACTCACCAGGTTTATTAGTGTCTGACGCTGTCTGTAGTCTGTCTGGTCTGCGCTTATACCCACCTGCCAGTTGGCTCACTTTGAGCCAGAAATTTACGACACAACTTTGGCACCTTTAAGCCACACCCCTTTTCTCTGAGAAGCCACACCCACATATCAAGAAAATTTTAGTTAAACTAATGTGCCATATTTACACCGTGTCCAGCCATAACCACACTAGTAAGCTATTGAGTGTAAAGATGGCTGCCTACACCAAGCTTCGAACCTCATATAGGGCTGTTTGCTCAGTAGAATGGAGGGGTCAGAGATATGCAGATTATATACTGATGCTAAATTGGGGCCATTTTATAACTGTGTGAAACCAGCCCTAAAGCGCACTTATTGTAGTCAGCCGAACCCCTACTTCCAGTGGGGCAGAACAATTGCCTTATGTGTATGGGGGTGTGCGGCTTCTACAGGATAATGGTAAACCTCAACGTACCTGATCCATTGTTCTTATGGGTGATAAGTCATAGCCAGATGTGTCTCTAGGGTTTACTGCCATCTTCACATTCACATTTGACTGAACCAAGCATGTATATGTAAGTTGCAGTTGGTAGAATGGGCTGGGTAGCTATTGAAGGTGTATGGCCGCCTTTAGGGGTCCATTGTTTTCTTGCCACAGTGGGACTTGTGTTAGCAAACATTAAAGGATATTCCTGTCTGTACATTTATGGCATATCCACTGGATCTGCTGCACAAGTGATGTGCACGGCCATCTCTCCCCTCACTACAGCTTCAAAATAGCCAGGGACCCCCAACTCATAAGTGGAACCGGCATCTATTTAGTGTTTATGGCATACCCTATAGACACAGCATTAAACTTCCATATGGCAATACCCCTTTAATCTTTAATTCCTACAAAAATCTCATTCACTGTTAAAGGGGTTGACCTTTTTCTAAATATTAAAGGCCTGTTCCCTTGTTGAATTTTTATAAACTATCAGTAAGATGCCCAGTGGGATGGCGGGGGATGTATTGGTGTATCTATAGTGTCTGGGGTATCTTTATATATTGTACAGCCCCTGTAACGTTTCACGTTCAGTTTTCTCTAGAGGGGACGTTGATTTCTTTTTCTGTATTAACGCCTTGTATTTTGTCTACAAGTTAATAAACAGATAAATGACAAGGAGCGAGTCTCGGCAGCTATGGAGAACCCAAGTCTACGAGAGATAGTGGAGCAGTGTGTTACAGAACCGGATTAGTTGGAGCAGTCCACACTGAGGGGTACGTGAAGATCTGGAAGAAGGGACATGGACAAGGCGATCCCTTACTGTAGGAGATGCCACTAGACGTGCAATATCTGGGTTGTACTGATTCATTTTGCTCACTCATGGACGCTAACCCCTGCTGGTCTTTGCGAGGTCATGTTCTCATAGGACCACATGCCAGCACACTAGTATGCTGGAGCCTCCATACATGGACTTGTAAATGGTCTACTAACCTAATGGGTATAGCATTAGTCAGGAGGCCATGTTATTACACCGTGCGGACAAATCAGAAATAAATCAGTTTTACACTCTTGTTTCTTAATAATGGAGTCGTGGCATATATGAACATCTGCATTGACATACGTGTCTTCTCAGCGTGATCTTACAACTACCAGTTTGGGATTACTCACTCCTCCACTCCTTATGTATTTAGCAAGTGACCTATTTAATGACCCATAGGGAACTCTGACACTTGTCTATGAGGTCCTGACCTCTGGCTCCAGAAAGACAATATTGTTTTACAATGGTGGGGGGTGCGATGAGCTTGTTAAAGCCATGAACCCATATGTCAACTGAAGTAGGTCAGCTTACACTTTTGTGGGCTATATGTTCCAAGCTGGAGATCACAGCATGTGAGGGCAGAGTATTATAGTATAGCCTGTAGTGGATCAGAGAAGCCGTACACAGGGATCTCATGCGATATGCTATCCTTGGTGTATCTGTCATGATGCTGAGCTGTGATAAGAATTCTTAGAAAAATGAAAGTATTGAACAATATCTTACTAAAGAGTTACTTGAAGGGATTGTAATTTAAAGGGATCCTCCAGTCTCCTCCTTATTGAGGCTCATTTACCTCTGTATATATGGGGGTATGTTCCTGATAATCACCTTTTTCTCCCTGGTCCTTTAGCTATCTATTCTTTATTATCATTCTGTCGTTGTACTGGATATCTGCCCTTCATGTACTGACTTCTTGGTGAGACTGTGATAGAATTGCATTTGTACATAATAGCCAATCAGAGGAGGCAGAGCTGCCCGAGGGCTACACAGTAACCTTGGTTGCAACTCCTGTTGCGTGACCAGAGATCCCCGGGTCACCCTGCTACTCCTTTACTAATATAAGTGAATGGGGCCGCTGTTTGGCCCTAGCCTTTTGGTCAAAATTGACTTTTTTTTTTTGCACAATACATTGATGTGTAGCCCTAGTCTAAGGGCACATATACCTACCTTTAAAGGGGCAGTGCCGTTTTCAAGCCTGTTGGTTTTGGGAATGCAAGATTATTGCACCAGTTCCAAATAACAAAACACATTATTTGTCTCAATTTTTATATAACTATGGCTCCTCATCTTCACGACTTTTAATAAAACAAAAAGTTTTACATTTTAGAGATGCTTATGGGCTAGCTCTGGTTCCTACTAAATTAACACTACGATGTAGGTAATAGGTTCACTTCAATGAGGTGTTATTCGGAGCCATATGTCGTTGCGCCTGGGTCACTGTATAATACGCTCCAGTTTTTCTGCTGCACAGGATACAAGTAGATGAAACGCTCTCTGAACAGTTGAGCTTTTGTAGGATGAGATTCTAGGGATAGAACTGTTTAAGTCATGAGGAGGATGAAAAAAGCCAGTGTTTATGAGACTGCGGAGGAAGCAAGGAAGGCCCGTGAGCTCATATGGGACTCTGTCCTTTGTTTCGTTTTTTTTTTTTCTTTCCATATATTTTTGCACATCCGACTGACCCAGAGCTTTGTAAAGCTATAAATACACCTATTGTGTGCTGAGTGCTGAGCCCCGCTCCTCCGAGAATCCATCAGAGATCATCCTGTGTCCCAGCTGTGGTGCAGAACCTCACTTCTCCTGGCCGGGGTCCCGTCACACACCCAACGCACAAGCAGAAGAGAGATTAAAATAATAAAGAGATCATGTCGTTGCAAAGCAGAAATTATTATTCACTGGTTGTGGTGAAAACCCCTTTTGGAAAGAACATCCTGTAATAACAATGGGTTTTATAATGTCCTCATTTCCGGGACAGAATCATTCATGTGATGAAAAGTTAAAAAAAATACTCACCTGTTCATTCCCATAATGTTTGTTGCCAGTTTGTCTATGCTTTGGTGCAGTGTTGAGGTTCCATACATGCACATGACCACCATAGACAATCACTGGGCTTGGTGGTCATGTTTGTACAGGACCAGTGAGACAAGTGGTTGGCTGTCACATATGTCGAAACGTCATCGCTGCAAGACTAGCAAACAAAGACCAGCAGGGACCACAGGAGAAGAAGAGGATGGAACAGATGAGTCTTGTTTTCTTATTTTATCGCTTCCTGCTCTTAGCCAAATCTTTTACAATTTAGACCCAAACAATTTTTGTTTTACTCTATGACCGCCTTTTTCTAATGAATACCGTCATTAAGAGGTACATTGTAAGTGGTAAAACGTGAATAAAACAAAAAAGTAATAATGTTATACTTTGTATAAAGGGTATACAATACGCTTTCTATGTCCTTACAGTGCTTGCCATCTAATTCAATAGGAACCTTGATTGTCCGCTCACTACTGTCCTGATCATGGTACCCTGATTAGGGTATGTTCACAAACAGCAGATTTGTTGCAAAAATATGTGCAACCAAAACAAATATCACTAAGCCTGGATTCACACCTTTTCTTGGTTTCCGTTTGGGGATTTTTTCCCCAATTGCGCTTGAAAAATGTGGAAACGGGACCTTTCTGCATTTTTTGGGCAAAAACCCTGCAGACCCCATAGACTTAAAAGGGTTAAACACAAATAAAACAAAAAGGTCCAAATATTTGACCACAACTTGCCTATCGAAGGGGTATTCTGATAACAACAAATTACCCCCCAATCCAGAGGACAGGGACTATCTTGCGAAACCATAGGAATCTAACCACTGTGGCCCGCATGATCATGAACATGGTCCTCTTGTGCCCCCACTTGATAGAGCTGTGTGCCGCTGCTCTATTCAGTTCAATGGGACTGTGACATCCCACTGAACTTAAAGGAGCTGCAGTAGGGGTAACTTGTTGTAACCAGAATACCCCTTTAAGCAATCCCCTAATAAGCATGTCATAAAGAGGGAGAAGAGACCAATGAGCAGAATAGGTATTATTGTGAATGAATTAGGTGCAAACACTATTTGGGGATAATATGGTAACCAGCGGTGTATGTATTTATCATAGAGAGTAATGCATTGACAATGAAAAAAGTTTAGATTTAATTGGCATACAAAATGTGTATTGAAAATAGGGCATGCCTCTTATTGGGTACTGGCACCAGGGGCATGTCTTTATAAAGGCGATTATGGCATCATAGCACCAATTTCCAGAGCTGTAGACATAACTGGACCAGTGCATCTGATAGTTGGCCATGTAGTGCGCAGGCAGCCTCCAAGCACCGATTTTCCCCACCACAACAGTGTAATACATGGTTGTTATCATTGCTTTGCTACGTATCTGAATCCTTTACATTGACAGTCTTAATGCCCTCAACTCTTCAGCGCCACACAGAGTAGTATGGCATGGTTTTCTGTAGATTAATGCATGAGGTATGGTTCATAGTGCAAAGGACACAATTTCCAGTATGGCAGAGGCTTATGCAACTATGAGGCCAGTTCTTGGTCCAGTTAGGCAGCAACTTATGTGCGTATGGCCGAGGATGCTACAGAAGTGGTCATGTAATGCAGACGGATGTGTACATTGGTATATGCAGGTGATTCCAACTACGAGTCATTTTGGATTTGTCACCATAAAGATCTTGACTTTCACAAGTCCTTGTCACAAATTTTACTCTTCATTCCAGACGGTTTCAGCAGTGACGGGCTCGTGTTGCAGAAACCCACATCATAAACAGTGCACAATGCTACAGAAGTGAATAGTATAGGCCAGAAAGTGAACATAGACTTCCTCTTGTCTTTAGGATGCAACATTATCATAGAGTATACCATAGAAGTTTGTTACTAATCCTTAAGGAACCTACAGCACCAAGAAGCAGAATTTTATAAGGAGAATTAGTTTCCTCCACTGGCCAGCCAGTGAATTAAGAGTTTCATAAGAGGTCACGTGCAGACCATAGCACCAAAAATCCAAAGACTGTATTTTTGGATGGGATACCTGCTTATGGCACACAGGAAGCGAAAAGTCAAACCATTCCTAAATGCAATGCCGCTCTCTTCTATCCCTTTTAGAGAGCAGAAAATCTGCAGGGACGGATCTACGGACCTTCTTCAGAAGAGATTGAGATAACCAAGTGTGTAGAGTTGTTTGGTCCCTGAGATTAGAGACATGGCTATCATCCTCACCTCCGGGATGCCCGTTGATTAGTTAGTTCACGAGAGCTTGGATTATGGGATTGGCAAGTCTGGCAGCATTGAGCTTGGACTGTAGGCAGGGAACAACGGCCTAGGATCCTCAATGTCCGGCAGAAGCTGAATGTGAGGCGGTCACGGGTACACTGAAGACCTTCAAGAAGAATAGTAGGAATTCAGTGAATGAGGGTAAAAAGAAGCTTATGTTATCAAATCATATAAATATTACATAGTGCAAAGAACAGTAGTGCAAATAAAAATGTAAATGTGCATGCAGTGATACTGCCACCAAGGGTGAACCTACCCCTTTCGCCGCCCGAGGCGAACTACAGAAAGCCGCCCCCCCCCCCCGGAGGAGGGGGCGGAGCGAATGGGTGTGGCCGAGTGAAGAGGGTGGGGCTTAGTGCCGTTTGCAGGCAGAGAGCAGGCACGGAGAGGACCTGCTCTCTGCCTGAGCGTGAGGGGAGGCTGCTGGAGCAGTGGCCTCCCCAAACCACCGCTCAGTGCTAAGCCAGTCCAGGACAGCTTGTCTTGGACTGGCTTAGGTAATCAAAAATGCCGCCCTCCCTGGGGTCCTGACATAGCACTGCCTGAAGCGCTCGCTTCAGGTCGCCTCATGGGAGGTGCGGTGCTGACTGCCACCTAACCAGTTTGACTTCAGATCATTTTAAGTAGTCTCCCCATTGTTCACACTTTTATCCCCCCATACAGTCATCTATGGAGAGATGATTAGGAGTGCTCCCGATGTAGGTGGCAGCTTGCTAAGGACCAGAGATACTTTTGTATAATACCCAGGGACCCCACAAAAAAAAAACAATACACCCACGCTTTACTCTTTGGTTGTGGTAGGAGAGTAACGTCTAGCTCAGGGGTCAACAATCTTTGGCACTTCAGCTGCTGTGAATCTACAACCCCTAACATGCTCCATTTACTTCCATGGGATTTCCCAGAATAGCAGAGCAAGTATGCGTGCTGGGAGTTGTAGTTTTACATCATCTGGAGTGCTGAAGGTTGCCTAACCCTGGTCTAGCTTTTAACTGATCACAAAGGGTAGGCTTTGCTTTATAGCATTATTGTAAAAGATACTATTACCAGGGGCAAGTATGCATGGAGCCCCATTGCAGAACTTGAAATAAACCCCTGTCCCATCACCAGGATTCCCATTAGTAGTACATTCCAAATGTCCACGAGTCTATTATTATCTGGATCTTCATGGATGGATTTCTTAAAGTTCCCACAATAATGGTCAGATCCATTGGCAACAGATCAAGACAAAAGACATTCACCACTTAGATGGTTAGAGAAAATCCTTCAAAAATTCTATATATACTTAAATTTCCAAAACTGTAAAAGTGCAGGTAGTTTTGGTGACTGTTGTGCAATTTAAGTTCTGTAATGTCAGGTGGGCGGTGTCAGGCAGGGGGTGTGATTCAGAGCTCCAATCAGAGACAGCCAATGTTAGAGCTCAGAATCACACCCCTACCTGACACTGCCCTCCTGACAGTACAAAGACTAGATAGCATATCAGCCACCAAAACTAACAGCATTGATTGCTCAGGGACGGTGGGGGCTAGAGAAAAAATCCCAACTGTGCTGGAATCATGGAGCAGCACCTATTAAATGATGCAAACATCTGGACTTTTGTAAGTGGTGAAAGGACCTCTTTAATGATGATGTCATTTTAGGAGATCCATTAGACACCTTTAATGAGGTTCCTGCTGGCCTCGCGGTCTCACCCGGTTTCCATTGACACACTTGGCTCTTTCTCTGAATGTAACTTCTACAAACATACAAATGTACTTTGGTGGTCATGCCTTCCAGCTACGACTGCTCACACAGTGGATTAGGTTTTCTAACATTTCTACAAGTTACATATGTGGAATTTAAAGAAGCCTGAAAGAGTTTATGTGTTCACGGTCTGGTGGGGAAGTAACAGGGTTGGTTTTCTATTGGAATGTATCATCTAATTCTATTATGGCACTTTCAGTGTTGTGGACTGTACAGAAAGGCACATGAGCAAGAATAAATCTTTAAAGGGAGTCTACCACCTCCTCATGAATATTCAACTGCTACCACCAGGTTACAGTAATACAGTGATTAATATATCTTTATTATATGTGTTACTTGTGTAGATTTGGAAAAAATCAACTTTAAAATATTATCCAAAGTAGGAAATTGGTGCACTGGGGGCGGGCCTTCAGCCCTGGGAGCACTGCTCTTGCTGCTTAGGGTGATGTCATAGCAGTGGGATGATCAACTCTCACTCCACAGGGAGGCACAGGCAGGAGATGGTGGGGTCTGAGTGGCAAGAAACGTGGACCAGGAAGTTTTTATTCTCATTGGATAACTCCATTGGATAACTCCATTAATAGATGTCTTCTGGATATAAAGGGCCATTACATTTTCTGACTTATGGAAATTTCTGCACCCCACGGAGCTCCTATAATTGGTAGATCCATATGAAACAGATTATTTGTAGAAGGGTCACATACATCTGAGTGGGCCATGGCGAAACCATTCCACGTACCATAGAATAAATCTGAACAGATGTTTACAATGAACTTTTCAATTACAGAAAGTTCTTATATCTTATTATAACCAGGTTATAAGCCAATGGGGTACAGCACCCAATACAGCTCTGCCAATAGAGTGAGTCAAGTAACTGGACAAGACATGCTGAGCTCTGCTACCAAATGAATGAGCCCAACCTGGGCTTGATGTAGACCTAGAATCTGACCCGCCATATTATTTTGTTTCCTATACTCTCGTAACTTTGCCATCTGTAAATGCATTTGGATCTTAGTGGGCTCCAAGTGAAGCCATCGGCACATCCAATGATAGCCAGCAGTCTCCACAGAGATCTTTATTAAGACAGAATATCCAGGAAACTGGAGGTGGCGTGCCTCGAATGTGTGAAAAGGACCGGATATATTTCCTGTGCTGGGAATCTGAAGTTTACATGGAAGAAGTCTTCAAAGCTTTCTAATCCTCTGCATTGTTTTCTACTATTATTAATGGGAATTATAACTGGAGCAATTTCCAATCCAAACAAACATTGAAAACTAGATTAATAGAAGAATTTTTCATCTTGTTTTATAAGGCTACGAGCATTTTTAGAGCTTTTTCCATCTTGTAGGGTCTAATGCACACATCTTTTTGATATTTTTTCAAGTCCTATAGAGATGCTTATGGGAAATTTTCCAGTAGCTGCTGCATTTCCCCCCCTCGGCTTATAGTCGAGTCAATAAGTTTGCCCAGTTTTTTGTGGTAAAATTAGGGGCCTCGGCTTATATTCGGGTCGGCTTATACTCGAGTATACAGTATATGGTAATAATATTATAAAATATAAAATTAAATTAAAGTATTCTACAAACTAAATACAATTGTGTCACTATAATCCTTTGGCACATTATGTGTACCTGAAATACAACTCTGCAAAATGCAAGCACTCCTATGGTTATGTTATAAAATAAAATAGTTATGGGTCTTGGAATATTTTTTGACAAACTAAAGGAAACTGCTACATCACAAAGGTAAAATCAGGCTGCGATGTCGTCCTTGGAAATTACCAGGGAGGTTCAAGAACTAGAACTTGGCTCCTATAGACTTGCTCAAAAATAAACGCATATATTTTTGGACTATCCCTTTAATTATGAGTTATTGGCTTATAAACCTGTGGTTTTATTTGTTTTTCTAACTCCAAAGCCACAAAGATTCGACCTTGAGAGATTTGGACAGGCTTCCAACAGTTCGCGAAAAAGTTTTTCCCTAGAGAACAAAGGTTATTTTTATATAAATGGACTTTTCACTATTTATAAAATGTTCTGCTGATTCCAGAAATGTGAAAATAAATATTTGCAAACAAGTTGATTCCTATTTAAGGCTTCATTTATTAATTAATAGCTGACAGAGCGGAGTGGTGAGAGATAAGGCAGGGTTCACAGAGTAAGCAGGCTCCGTCTTCCACCCATCTGTCCCCTGCCTGACGTCTCCTTGACTGGGGGAAAGAGTTGGAATTACTAGAGGTGGTGAAGGGTTCTCTTTAAAGGGGTCTTCCAGGACTACGATATTGATGGCCTCTTGGAGGCGCTGCTCTGGACCCTTGATACTTGAACCTTGGTACTGTGTCACTGACTCTAGCACAGTTAGAATTTTTTCTCTATCCCTCACCATTCTTAAGCAATCCATGATGTTAGTTTCAACACCCAATATGCTAATTAATCTCCCTATAGTCAGGGTGGGTGGGCCCTTACTATTAGAGAATGTACAGTAATTAGCAATTTGGGTTCAGACCGGGGGTGAGCCTGCTCCTTTCGCCGCCCGAGGCTAACTGCAGAAAGCCGCCCCCCCCCCCCGCCGGGAGGAGGGGGCGGATCGGGGGGTGGCCGGGCGGATCGGGGGCGTGGCCGAGTGAAGGGGCGGGGCTTAGCCCCGTTCGCCGGCAGAGAGTAGGCCCGGAGACTGCCTGCTCTCTGCCTGAGCGTGAGGGGAGGCTGCTGGAGCAGCGCTGCTCCAGTGGCCTCCCCAAACCACCGCTCGGTGATAAGCCAGTCCAGGACAGCTTGTCCTGGACTGGCTTAGGTTAGCAAAAAATGCCGCCCTACCTGAGGCCCTGGCATAGTGCCGCCTGAAGCGCTCGCTTCAGGTCGCCTCATGGGAGGTGCGGCACTGGTTTAGACACTAGCAACACTGATTGCTCAGGAATGGTGGGAGCTAGAGAAAAAATTCCAACTGTGCCAGAATCAGTGGAGCGCCACCTAATGATATAGGCAAAGAATTGGAATTAGAATAAGTGGTGAAAGGTGCTCTTTAAAGGGGTCTCCTAGGACTATGATATTGATGGCCTCTTGTTAGGATCAATCATCAATATTAGATTCTGCTGATCAGAGGATTGAAAATAAAACAGTGATCTGGTGAGAGCTCTTTACTCTTTACTCTATTAGATCACATTGCCATGGTGCAGCTCAGACCCATTAAAATAAATTAAACAGAGCTGCAGTACCAAGCATTGCCACTATACAACGTACAATACTGTGCCTGGTATGCAGTAAGGAGGCCACACTCAGGTGCATAACTACCGGGGTAGCAGCGGTAGCAGCTGCCACAGGGTCTGGGACATTAGGGGCCCCGAGTATAATGATCGGAGGCCCAGGAGAGGTAAGGGAACATAAAAAACACTGTTACAGAGTATAATAATTTTTCATGGGTGTCCACAGTGGGGCATAATACTGTGTGCAGGGGCCACTATGGGTTATAATACTGTGTGCAAGGGTCACTATGGGGCATAATACTGTGTGCAGGGGCCACTATGTGGCATAATACTGTGTGCAGGGGCCACTATGTGGCATAATACTGTGTGCAGGGGCCACTATGGGGAATAATACTGTGTGCAGGGGCCACTATGTGGCATAATACTGTGTGCAGGGGCCACTATGGGTTATAATACTGTGTGCAGGGGCCACTATGGGTTATAATACTGTGTGCAGGGGCCACTATGGGTTATAATACTGTGTGCAGGGGTCACTATGGGGTATAATACTGTGTGCAGGGGCCACTATGGGGCATAATACTGTGTGAAGGGGCCACTATGGGGAATAATACTGTGTGCAGGGGCCACTATGGGGGATAATACTGTGTGCAGGAGTCACTATGGGGAATAATACTGTGTACAGGGGCCAATATGGAGAATAATACTGTGTGCAGGGGCCACTATGGGGGATAATACTGTGTGGAGGGGGCACTATGGGGCATAATACTGTGTGCAGGGGCCACTATGGGGCATAATACTGTGTTCAAGGACTACTATGGGGCATAATACTGTGTGCAGGGGCCACTATAGAGCATAATAGGTGGGGGGGGGGGTCGGTCGGTTGGGGTCTTCAGTGTCGGTCGGAAGGGGCCCCCATGTCCAACGTTCACCACGGTGCCCCACCATTCCTAGTTATGCTACTGGCCACACTACTTAACAAATCCACCAGCTTGGGTGTCAGACTCACACCAATCTGATATTGATGATTTGTCCTACTCACAGGTCATCAATATCATAGTCCCAGAAAATCCCTTTAAGGACAGAAGGTCCAGGTTCTAGTACGGCACTGTAACATGCTTTGCTTTTACATGTGATAAAAGGCGGGGGTCAGTGCTAGGTGTCAGCAGGGACTTTGTTTCCCACATCTGGTATTTTGTAATGTAAAGTATTAACCCATTTAATGCTGTAATACTAACTGCTTCGCTGGCTCACATGCTGTAATACCCGCAGTAGATCAGTAGAAGTAGTGTCTATGCTCTTTATCAACCCTGTACAGCAAATAGGCAAACAGGCAAACTAGGTCATAGGTAATGTGTTAACAGTTTGGGTATAAAGATTAACTACACGCTGCAGAGGTTCATGAGTCAGATGATATAGTCATTTACATTTTCTCTTGGTTTGCTGCCTAAGTCTTAGAATTGCCAATATTGTGTACAAATGACGTCTGGAAAGAAGGACAAATACTGCACAATACTAGCCGTCCATCGCTAAGCCCACACAATGCGTTATGTATCCTCAGGTCACCTTCTGCCTACTCCATTATGGCCCACTCATGATGGGACTCAGCAGTATGGTATGTCATGAAGCTATAGTCTTTATTAAAGGGAAGTACCACAAGATCATCCAGCATGTGCTTAGAGTGCAGACGTCTTGGCTAAACTATTGGAGAATTACCTTATAAACAATATATTATCAATAGAATCAATGCCAACAGAGAGAATAAAGCCTTGGGAAATCTTGATTCCTCAAAGCTTCATTGTAACCCAAAAACATCATAAACAATCGGATATCTATAATGTAGCACCTAAGGGCAAAATAAACAGTATGAGCGCCAAAAACATCAAAGACGTTCTAGGGGCAACCACATTTCCTGACACTAAGCTGGTCTATGCTTGTAGTGATACAGCTAATATATCAGGTTATTGCTATGACATGATTGAATGTAGATTAAAGCATACAATACAATACTTCAATTCATTGTGAATTTTATTAATGTGACTATCCATCTTCAAGGACAATTCAAGGAGGAGTTTTAGGATTTACTATATATTGTTTTATTATTAAGTTCAAGTCAATTCATAAAGGGTTTTTTTCAGTAAAAAATAAGGTCTGTTAGTCCTATTAATAGGTTAATAAGTACAACCAAATACTTTTAGCAGTGTTTTGAGTGATTTCTTGGTTTCTCTGGGAGTTCCTGGAATCTTCTGCATTTGTTTACTGGTGTAGCTTCCTGATCTGTTTTCCTACATAGTGATGCCTTGCGCTTCACTAATGGCCAACTCCCTCTCCCTCCCTCTCTCGCTACCTCCCTTTTTCACTCAAACCCCCTCCCTAGCTCAGATTAGAAAGATCATTCTATACCGGACGACCCCTTTAAATTTCCCCTTTGGAGCTCTAGATCACAAAAACTGAGCTCCAACCAGAGGTATAAATTGAAGCTGCCGCCCCCTAATGAAAAAGCTATATCATTGCCCCCTATCCCATCTACTATATGCCATATATTATACTCTAAATATTCTACTGATACAGTATATTGCAGTATATTGTAAATTGATCTGCATAGAATATTGGGCCAATTTAGGTTAAATAACAAAATTTGACTTGCAGTTCTATTGCTATTCCTTTCCACCCCTAGCAAGAAGTAGAGGACAGAATGACGTTATTGTGACTGCAGGATCAGACTACACAGGGTTTGTTTGTAGTCTGTTACCATGGAAACATACAGGTCTGCAGATATGAAAAATTATGTGTTTTTTTTAATGATCATTGTAAGTGCACGGAAACAATAAAAATTAGTTAAGCTATGCTTTCCCTTTAAAGAATGATATACTACAATGTATTGGTATTCTAATAATTCTACATTGTTCCATCCCTGGAATGCCTTCCTTCGCCACCTGTGTTATATGACCACTATATACATCTATCATGTTCACAGCTCTGTCCTAATAAGTTATGTCAGGCTAGCATTTCATCTATTTTTATAGGTGCTCTGGAGATTTATCAGACAGGACTGCTGAAAAGTATTTGTAGTTATCATCAACAGATGTGGAAAACATACAGTACAGACACGCTACAGATACAGCGTGATTTACTTACACTGCTCGCCCTTATACAGCCACAGCACACCCTATGGCTATACCAGGAAACCCCTTTATATAACAGTTTAAGCAGAACATAACTTGAGGGGGTGCAGAGGGTGCAGTCGCACCAGGGCCCAGGAGCCTTAGGGGGCCCATAAGCCCTGGCATCAGTATTGAGATTGCAGCTTCCATCTGATCTATAAACCAAGGAGACGCACAGATTACCCTAACCACACTAAGGTGGATTAAACTCCTTAGCTTACGTAACCATCACTATCAAGAATTCACTGTAGGTTCGGTTCTGTAGATTCCGGCTCAAAATCAGTTGCAAATTTTGTCCTGAATCCCGTATTCAGCTGTGAAACATGTAACTTTGGCTTTGCCTGCAGGTTCCCCAGGGCCAGTATTTGAAGACTGCCTCAAGCTCTTCTTCAAATTCCTCCTGTTCTTATCTGCTTTAAAGAAGACTTGTCACTTCTAATTTATCCATAACCTACACCAATGATTTCCAGACGGAGTGCCCCGGGGATATATCTATATAATTGTCAGAACTGGCTGGATGTGTCACAGCAATAACTGGCTAAAATACCATTCACATGAAAATATTTTTCTGAAGTCACCTCTCCTGACATGTCTGTGTTAGCAGAAATCTGTATTGAACATAAATAATAAAAATAATAATATATTTTAAAAAATTATATTATATATAACATATAATAATAATAATAAATAATAATAATAATAATAAATCCGAAAATCTTTCCTTAGACCTCTGTATTGTCCTTTGTTATTTGTCCTGAAAATTCATGAATAAATTGACAACTGGGTGTTACCAGTTTAGATGTATCCCTGTGTACTCTTTTTTTTTTTTTTTTTAAATGTAGATTATGAGCCCCACATAGAGCTCACAATGTACATTTTTCCCTATCAGTATGTCTTTTTTGGAGTATGGGATGGAAATCCATGCAAACACGGGGAGAACATACAAACTCCTTGCAGATGTTTTTTTGTCCTTGGCGAGATTTGAACACCAGGACTCCAGCGCTGCAAGGCTGCAGTGCTAACCACTGAGCCACCGTGTGGCCCCTCCCTGTGTACTCTTATACTGTCCAATGAGTGCTGTAAGCATCAGACTGTGTAGGGTCACACTCCTCTGACAAGGGAATGTTAACACCCAGTTGTCAATTTATTCATAATTATTTATGAGGAATAACAGAGGATCTACTCAGAATTATATGAAAATATGTTATTTAATGGGGAAAACAAGTAGTTACTAAACCTAATAAGTCAGGAGAGTCGACTTCAGAAAAATATTTTCGTGTGAATGGTATTTTACCCAGATATTGTTGTGACACATCCAGCCACATCACAGACATATCCCCAGGACACACCATCTGGGAATCATTGGCGTAGGCTACGGCTAAATTAGAAGTGACTGTGATGCCAGTTGGCCAGTCTAAGATTGTCGCAACAGAAATATGTCTTGTAACACATTGACTGGGAAACATGGGCATAAGGGTATAGCCAAATTAGGAGTGATTCAGATGCCAGCTGGCCGGCACGCCATGTGTTACAAAGTAAGGAGCTAATGATTTGTACTTGGAAATAATTGCAGATATTCTGCAAGTTATACAAATCTCTCCGTCTCAATGTTTAGTACTTTCCTTTGCTGTTAGATCTAGGACCCCACTGCTTCATTTTATAGGAAAGCTTTCATAACTTTTTTTTAAATGATATCCTACCTTTATTACTAACATGCATTAAAGAAGACCTCTCATATCCTTGGAGATTGGAGTGCTATTATATTCTGCTAGAAAGTGACAGTGTGCTGAATTCAGCCGGGATGTCATTAGTTCTGACACCAATATCCCTTCATTGTCAAAAGGGTGGGACTTACAGCCTAGCATCATCCCCCTGATAGTCCAAGGCTATGGATGAGTACAGTTAGGGGGAGACTTCCACACTGTCCAGCAATGATGCTAGCCTATAAGGCCCACCTTCTGAAAGTGGAGGGATATTGGTGACGAAAATAACAGGGGACATAGATAGATAGATAGATAGATAGATAGATAGATAGATAGATAGATAGATAGATAGATAGATAGATGATAGATAGGAAATAGATAGATAGATAGATAGATAGGAGATAGATAGATAGATAGATAGATTGATAGATAGATAGATAGATAGATAGATAGATAGATAGATAGATAGATAGATAGATTCAAATAAAATATTAATGAAATGTGGAAAATAAGTCCAGTCACAAAACCATGTTACAATAGCTAATGCTGAAACTTTGTCTACTTCAGTTACATGTAGATTTTATGGCAGTGCAAAACAGGACCTGAACTTTGAAGGGGTTGTCATACTTTAAAATGTAATTTTACATTGTCTTATGCTAATAGAAGGGAGTACCTTTACTATAATCGAGCTAGGAGTGCCTCTGCAAAGGTAGTCTGACTAAACACCTCCATGTATTATAAGATAAGTTATTTTCACTGAGAACTGTAATACTTCTTTTCCCCTGTGAAGGCGCTGCAGGAGAACTGAACACTTACTACCGATTCCCTGCACTGATAACAGATGATTGCTGGGGGTTACAGTAACATGATTACTATTCTATTATACTTTACTTCTACTTCTACCATACATTTCATGACACGTTCTATTGATGATGTATTTTTATGTTTAAGGTTTCTCAGTCCCACTCAGGAATATACTTGTTAGGAGGAATGTGTCAGGAGGGAGGTATAAAGGACACCTGCTTATTGGACATGTTGCCTCAGAAGTGAGAGAAACTTACTGGCATTGTTTTGCTGGCAGTCTTGTGGGTTACATTTCTGGAGGTTCTCGGGCCATGGCTCGTGGTCGCACAGATTATTATCTTCCTCTGCAGCCCCAGTTCTTTTGTTCACACATTTCACCTGGCGACGCTGGATACCCCCTCCGCAGGAAGCTGTGCACTGTGTGCAGCCAAAGCGTGAATACAGCCCAAATAGGAAAAGAGAGAGTAAAAGGATTGTGAAGGGGTACATAAATGCCCCCCAATGCAATTTGTTTTGGGTGAAGCTGGTTAGTATGGCAGCTTTTTAACAGAAAGTTAATATGGGGAAGTAAAGTCCCCTTTAGTAAAGAAAAGATCAAAAAGTTTGTGCCACTTACCTGACCCCATGGCCCCACAGCCCATGTAGTGCAAGGGTGATCATTGCAAGAACGGGTGCTGTTTGGCTTCAGACTTTCATCACAGCGACCAACCTGGGGACAGGTGACCAACCTCTGCTGCATGCCCCCACCACACTCCTCTGAGCACTGAAGTGACACAGAAGGGAACACTATTTTTAGAGCCACGTGGCTTTGTAGGCCACCAATTCATACCCAATATTTGATTTCAATTCACACTATTAATAACAATGAACCCCCATTTCTACTTATGATTAGAGAATAAGGTAGCTGTGTACATAGTGTATTTATTTTGTGATGGAGGGGATGTCTACATGTCCTTGCCCCAACGACTTACCTCCCTCCAAGACGAAACATACCACTCCATACACTTCTGCTCAAGACAAACCATCTGGATCCGTGGCTTGTAGACAGTACTCTGACAATGGAAGGGTCTCAACTGCCTCTTGTCCCGCATGTCTACACATTGAACATCTCTGACCCGAACTCCAGTCCCACAACTGCTTGAACACTATAAAAATAAATGAGATTTTATGAAGGATTTTCAGTTAAATGTAAATTTGTACCAAAGAAACCAAGAAAATGATGTACAAAAAAAAGTATACCGATAACATTTGAAGAGGCTTTGCAGACTACTTAAATTCTCACTAACTTTTCGGACAACTTACATCATGTGATGTTATTTTAAAACGTTTTTGTTCTCTGACACCTCTCTAACGGTTCTGCCACTAGGTGTCTCCCTCCTTGCTAATTTGCTGCTTGCTACTGGAACCAACAGGCTGAAGATGGAACACAGAAAGCGGAGGGAGGAGGGACAGGTCTCTCTTCACAACCTCTGCATGCTCTGCAGGCACATAGATCTGTTTCTGTGATCCCTTCCTGTCCACTGTTCAGAGAAGAGTCTGCAGCTTCACACACCCAATAGTGAGTGTAAGGAGAGTCTGTCTACTTCTGAGTAGCTGCTTGTGTTATTGCTGATGAGATGTTAGTCATGGACAGCAAGCAGCTTTCTTGTTTGTGCTGAGATCTTTCTACTTGTATGTCTGGGATCTTTGTAGCTGTATTATAACCTGTATATAGAGTCCACTGTTCCTGGATCTCCTATATTATGTTCTATTATGTAATAGATGGGAGGGCAGACTGCTCTGTAGTGTACTTGCCCCCTGCCTCAGAGAAAAATGCAAAATATGCTGCAGTCATAATAGGGCTATTAGCTGCAGAAAAAGAGATTGGACACCATGCATGAAGGCGTATACAGCCAGAGAACAGACTTTTCAGATATTTCAACTCAGATACCCTTTAAATAGGAGCTCAACTACTGTAACCCAGCCAGGCCACTGCACAAAGAACAGAGCAGTGCTTCAGCTCCATTCTCTGCGTTAGCTCTGCGGTTGGTGGCTACTGGGAACAGGTGACTGGTGGGGGTGTCAAGTGTCAGCCACCCACTGATCTGAATTGATGACCTATCCTAAGTATAGCTCATCAACATCTGTAACTCAGAAAACACCTTTAAGCGATCTCTGCCTCTCTTAAGAACATACTTGAAATAATGGTATGTTTGCACCAGAAGGAGTACCTACTGATATATTTTCTATTTTATAAATCAATTGTACATGTGAGCAGCCTATAGCTCCCTTTCCCACGACTGCAGGATCACTTTAAATGCCCAAAAAGTCCTCATGCTCAAAGAAATCTATTTTCTCAATACAGTAGAGGACAAGGAGGGGAGAGATGCAGCTGCTGCTTCCCTTTATCTTCGTAAGACTCCATGCTGTGAGAGGGGAGAGGGAGCAGGGGAAGCCCAGTCACTTAGCAGGCAAAGAAGAAGGAAAAATGGATTTTGAAGAGAAATGCAGCGGGATGGAAAAAACCTACAAAAACATATCTACAGTTGCCTGAATAGTGATCGTGGTTTGTTTGTTTTTTTGGTTTTTTTTAAAGCACAAGTTTGAACACTTTACTTTAATATAAAATTATAGAACATGCTCCCATTGGATCTGGTAAGGTCTGGCGAGCGTTAAAAGAAGAGACAGATATCTTCCATGTAAACCACAAAATATAGGGCTATTGGCATTAATGTACAAGGCTGACCCTGACTGTCAGAAAGAGTTAGGAGGGATTTTTTGTTCCACTTAATGGTGAATTTAATCTAGGTTATTAACACTTTGGCTTTTGCCTTCCTTTCAGTCAATTTAGATGTGTAAGTATTAAATTATTATAATTGATGGGCTTAGATCTTCTTTTAACCCACTATGTAGCTATGTAGGTATATAGAGTTGTAGTTACAAGTGTTCACCTTACATAGTATACGTAGATTCATGACTGACTAAGGGGCCATTCACATCACGCTTTCATCGTCAGTTTAAATGATCAATTTTACGGCAATAAAAAACTGACACAAAAAATTGATGGAAGCTGAGGACAGTCCATTTAAAAAAACAGATCAATTTCTGTCCAGTTTTTTTTTTTTTGTGGGGCAGAAAAAGGTGATCAAAACATGTTGTGAATGGCCCAATTATTGGGAGGGGTGCTCTCGTTCAAACTCCTAATGCGGAATCCATGTTTGTGCCTGGAGAATGTACTATATAGTACATGCTATACAAGATATTGTATCACACCATATGACCAGACGGTTTAGGCAGTGCAGCAAGTGGGTGCCGCTCAACTGTACAACATTGGTATATGGCACTCACGTAATGGTAAATAAGCCTTTGTTGATTAGAAATTACCTTGCTCCAGTTCCCAACTATCCAGGTTGCACAAGGCCGTAGGTAGCAGCGGCGAGCAGGAGCTGGCTTAATATTGACATCACATGTACCATTGTCATCCTCTCTGCATATAACAGTACGCCACATCGCACCAAGACCACAGGTGGTGGAACACTACAAGCCACAAACAGAGTACACACGTCAATGCATGACCAGGCAACACAGATGGCATTTTTTGGTATCTATTTATCTATGAATGGCTCCAGTTATACAGTCTAGTATATGTATTTATAGATTACAAAAGCATTGACTATAAGGTTTTGTCTTCTGTTATGAAGATGAGGATGTTTTTTTTCTTACTTAGCGTAAGACAGTTATTCTCCATGCATGTAAAGCAAAACGTAAACCAACATTTCATTTAAAGAGGACACCTCCACCAACTCCGACTCATTGCATCCCACCCTTTCATAGGCGCTGCTCCACTGATTCTGTTGCAGTTAAAAAATTTTCTGTAGCCCCCACTATTCCCAAGCAACCATTTCTGTCAGTCTCTACTGTCAGGTGGGCAGTCCCAGATTGTCTACTCTACCTTAGGACCACCCACTTGACAGTAGAGAGGCTAAATAGAATATTGTGGTCTAAAAATGTTATCATTAGTTGCTCAGGAATGGTGGGGACTAGAGAAAAATTTTCAACTGTGTCGAAATCAGTGAAAGAGCAGCTACTAAAGGATGCCAAGGACTGTATTTGGTGAAGGTGGCAGACAGTCCTCTTAAAGGGATAAATCTTATAAGAATTTAGTCATTTTAGAACTGAATTATTGCATAAATTCCAATGGCAACATTCACTTCTACTAATATGTAACTTTACCTTTATACAACATTCTTCATTTTTTCCTCCATTTCAAAATCCTAAAACATTTTGAACATCAACCGGCCAAACCAATGTTGCAAAAGTAACCGCTAACATCTCTGGGAAATGATATGGTTTGCATCAACCTTAACAGTCTACTGTCTGGGATTAACATTTTTTATTACTTTGCAAAGCTTTATGTTTATTCCAATTTAATTATGTTTATTTCCAGAAAAAGCGCTTACATATGTGGAATAATACGAGTCTATACAGGCTCGAGCCTCCTAAATCCAGAGCAAACCACAGAAAGATCTCCTGTTTCCTTTCTACTTAAGTGGCCATATACGTTAGTCCTGGCCAAACACACCAATTTCATCAAGACTGGCTGCCTGACTAATGTATTTGGGGGTGTCCTGACTCTTCCCAACTACAGTTAGATTTTGACATGACCAATCCGTTAGTAAGCTACCGTCAAAGGCAAAAGCTTATCCTACTTTCCATTGACCCATACAGAATACTAGGTAATCTTCCTTTCAAAGAAAACCCCTCTTATGTCCTATTACCCAACTATTATATCAGTAGGGAATTCATTGGGGACAGCGACTCACAACTGAGTCTGCAATCTTTGTATGTTCTGATGGTTCCATTCCAATATTTCCCTTTCCCGTTCTGATACATCTGAATAGGACCTTCCCTGAAAATTTTGGAACAGAACCTTAGAATATACCATACTCAGATTGCATGAAGCCTTAAACTCTAGTTATAAAGTATTTTATGGCATACTCAAATCAACTAGTGTTCTGGAATATGGTGAATCTTTTCTCAGTGAGGAACTGACCACACAGGCATTAAAGCAGTGTCCCAGGGCCCAATGCCAATGGTTGACTATAGTTGTAGTCATTTACAATACTCATTAATGGGGTAACCCAACACTGGACCTTTGTGGTGGCTCCACAGGTGTCCCACCTATCCTACATAATTTATGCCTTTGGCATAAACCAGCATCGGAGGTGGTAGGGTAACCATGGCATTCTCTATTGTCCCATAATGGTTTTTCTATCCAATGCAGTTTGTTAGCCCAACCTAAGTGTACTATGGCCCTTTTGGTTAAAAAGGAGCTCATGACTTTTACTGCCTTGGGGCCGAAATTACTTTCAGTCTACCCCTGACTTCAGAACTTATACAAGAACCAATTATGTGGGGTAGGTAAACTCATCAAGAGATCTGTTTCCAAAAACAGCAAGGTCCCATGGGGATACACAGGGAAATCTGGATGGAAAAATATGGACAGTAGGTCGGATTTCCTGGTCCAAACCTAGTCAGGAGGTAGGACTCCTTGTATCACAGTGATCTATGATGCTAGGAGTCCCTGCTTTCTTGTGGCTCCATTCTCCTGTACTGTATATAGTAGATTCAAAGCTAGTCCGAGACTCTCAGCTTCATAGATCACAATCATGCAATGATCCTGGCCTATGATTAGGATAAGACCAGGAAATGTGGCTGATGTGCAGTCTGGATTTTCCAGTCCAGATTGGACTGTGTGTATGGGGCCTTAAAGGGTCTTTGAGGGCAAAAAATATTGATGACCTATTGAAAGGATAGGTCATTAATGTCAGATCAATGGGGGTCCAAAAGATGTTCTTAGCAACTAAAACACAGAGAATTGAGCAGGAAGCAGACAGCTGTGTACTCCATGTAGTGGATAGACCAGGGTGTTGCAGATCAGCTTGAATCAGTATCGTGAATAAGAACTGGTGAGCCCAGAAATCCCCTTTGTGCTTTAAGGAATAAGGGTAATTTTGCACATCCCTTCATCAGACCTATGTTGATTTTGATCAGAGATATATCATGTAGACCAGCCTTCACACTGCTGATATAATCTGCATAAAGGACAAATATTACATTATTAATGTGATCTCTCAGACCCATACAGTTTATTTTTTGTCGACAGCACATCCTCTTTTCATGGGGAGATGTACTGTTGACAAACCATGATGTTTGCTCATGTATCAACATTTTACCCAATCATTGGCCAATGTAAAAGGTCCTTGCATCTTACTTAGCATGCTTATGTCATACTGTCCACTAACAATAAAAATCTTACCTCACTCCAATTTCCAACTTCCCAGTGACTTCTCCCTAGTTTGTCACCTTCGTGTGATGTGATGTTGTTGTGAGGTGTTACAGATGCCCTAGTTACTTCTTCCTTAAGATAAGGATAAGTGTTTCCTCCAGTATAATGGTCTGGAATGTGCGTCGTGACAGACGTCATGATGTCTTTAAGGGTTTGGGTTGTCATCTTGGGCAAAGATGTGGTAATTTGTGGACCAGTAGATGTTGTGTAGTCATTTCTTTCAAGCAAAGTAGATTTTCTAGTAAGTAAAGGGTCTTCAGAAGTTGGCATTTGAGAAGTCCATGAAGAATCTGAGATGTCATTATCCATCAGAGTAGTTGTTAATATACCATTGTGCCAAGGATAATTTAGTGAAGTGCTTTTTTCTTGGTCATATGGTTGATATGTTTGGGTTAATTCAATATCCTCTAATATTTGGTCTGTAACTATATCCAACTGTTCTGGTGTGACTGGATTTTGTGAACTTTCAGAAGCTGGGTTTGGTGAAGTAGTAGGATACCGCGCTTGGCTTTGTGTCATATCTAGAATAAAACCATAAGAAGAGGTACGAGGTGACGGGAAAGACGTAATGGCTTCTGGTGCATCTGTAGGTTCTTCTGTAAGATGAGGTAGAGTTGAACGTGTAAGACTTTCTGTTGAGGTTTCATCTGGAACATCAGTTGTTGGTACCAAGTGATCTTGATGTCCATTGTCGCCAGGTCTGTCCTGATCATTAGATGCAGGAGTGTAATGTTCCATTAAGACAGGTTTTTTGGTAGCTATAGGTGTTTCTTCAGGTGCAGTTACATCACTTTGGTCTTCTGATAATATATCAGAGTTTACTGAAGTCTTCCATTTCTCACTAGATATTGTAGTGAAATGGCTATTTGTTTTTTTTGTGGACTGGATATTTTCAGTACCTTGTTCTTCATTATCTATTCCTAGATGAGGGACATGTGTTGGAAGGTATTCTGGTTCTATTTCTTCCCCTCCATCAAAGTCATTGTTTTCTACTGGGTCATAAGTCAAATCCTCATGAAAATTAATAAAGTTATAATCATAATAGAAGTCATCAACAAACGTCCTCCCAACTTTTCCTGGACTGCCATCTCCAACATTAGAAAAATCTCCTTCGGAGATGGAGTTGTCTTCCAATAAGTTTGGGTTGCCATTAGAAGATCTTGGGAGACCTGGAAATATTTCATTAAAAATTTCTTTGCTGGATCCACCACTTCCAGTCCAGTCAAATGGGTTGAAACTAAGAATACATAAGGGCATCACACATACTCGCTTGCTGATAGGACGCACTGAAGGATTACAGGCACCACCTTCAAGGTCATTATCACAATACACATCTCGAGACTGGAACCCATCTCCACACGAGACAGAGCACTAGGCGACATAAAAACCAAATAGACAGATAAGCATTAGGCTTTCTTTCTTATTGACTGCTAAACAAGGTAATCATTGTATTATATGTAATCTCTATATTATGTTGGTCCTTGAACTTTTTTTCTTTTTCTTTCTGACCACTCACCTGACTCCAGTTCCCATGGTGCCAGACCGCGGGGCAAGGTTCACGGTGATTGCAGGTAATACTGGATTCAGGTTTAGGAAGGTGCTGACAGTCTGAAGGTAGCAACGCACGTTGTTCATCCAGTCCCACTCGTTGTATACATAAGACAGTTCTCTTCTGTACGCCCCCTGTCCCACAAGTGATCGAGCACTGCTGCCAATCTCCCACCCACCACCTGTGAAAAACATGTATGGTTTGCGTTTTAGTTTTTAATAAAATTAGCAAACTAGCTCAGCACCTAGTGCAATACAGAATTGTTGGAATGTGAAGGAGAAACTGAAGTCTTGGTCACCTTGGAGGACAAGGCTCCTCATTGCAGTTCCTCTGTCTGTCATCTGGTCGTGTCAGTGAATCACAATATCTTTCTTCCACAAGACCGGCAACTTTTTCTACGCAATGCACCAGCTGCCTTTGCACCCCTGTCGTAAAAAAAAATTAAATGAAACAGTTATATATTTCTATAGGGCCAAAAACATACTCCAACAAGCCCCAAGTAAGCACCATATGGTGATACCATATAGATCCATAGGAACTCTTGTGTCGTGTCATGCAACCTCTATACATATGTCTCTGCCATATGCATGATCCCTAAAGACTAAGAAAGCAACATACCAAGAAAGAAATTGATAAAAAAGGGTGCCCATATGTCAAGTTATATGTCAAAAACACATTATGCAGATTAGCTCTCCTACAGAAGGAAGAAAACGGACTCTAATGTAGCTACCCTGTAAGTCAAAGTCTGACCCAGCATTGAAACTGAAAGTTTTTGCACTATTTTGAACACTTATTCCCTCTCCACAGGCAGGGATAAGTGCCCAAACGCTGGAGGCCCGATTTCCAGTCGCCCCAATGATCAGGTGGGTGGAGGACTGAAAGTCACCGCAAAGTACACCTTACAAATGGAGTGCCAGTGCATGTGTGTGACCAGAGCTTCATTCACAATTATGGGGATGCAGGTGCCGCCAAACAATACAGTCATGGCCGACCTACAAAAGTGAATGCAGTCATGCAATTGCACTGCTGCTCCATTCAAAAAGAAGCTTTAGGGGAACTCTTGGTCCCCGTCCTACTGATCACTGGGGGAACCAGTAACTAAGCCCCCAGTTTTCCAAAACTTATTCCCTGTCCAGGGAATAGACTTTGACTACAGGGTAGTTTCCCATAGATGGCACTAGAGAGAGCTTTTTTCCTTCTGGTGGGGAATGAGTTACATAGCTTTTTCCAATGGGGCACTACCTGTAAGACTCCATAGCTCAGCTGGATCTCCCCACTGAGTACTATAAATGCAAAATTATTCAATTGGCTTCTACTGATTTACCCCCTTACCAGAGCCACAAGTGGCAGAGCATTCAGACCATGCTCCATATCTCCATGAGAATTCTGGTGGTTGAATCTCATTGCTGCCATCTAGGTCCCTCCTGATGGTGTACTGATACCGGACCCCAGGATTCTTCTCCTGGAACAGGAGCTAAAACCACAATAGAATATTCTTATTTTAGTGTGAATTGTGGTAAGAATGAATATTTCTCTTTGTGGTACATATTTTTGACTTTTCTATTGGTTTAATTTCTGCATAGTTTTGTAAGGATGACATTGAACTTATATGTAGATGGTCATTTTTAACTCTTTAAGCACTACCTGAAGCTTGGTTCCCCTGTTATGTGGTTTATTTTGATGGGATGACTCCTAGGAAGCCTTGAAATAATTCTTTATGTCCCATACCCCCGTTCTGAGAATCTCCGGGCACATTTACATACATATATTTGAATGCAGCCTTTTATAAGCTTTATTTTATAAATTCTCCCCATAAATTGGACCTTAGTTTAGCAAATCTTATTTCACACGTAGGTAATACATTAAGGATTACTAAAAAGCTCATGCATTAAACTCACTTTGTGAATACAAGTATATAATAAAAATAAGGACATAAATTCTGCAGACCATATTACCTGTATCCAGACAGGTTCATAGGTTGGTCCCGGTGCAGTCAGGTTTTCCAGATTCCCAGTGCGAGTATAGGTAAAGGTTGTCCCTGCAGCTTGATAATCTCCATTCCATTGTATTGTCCATCTGCCATTTAGGAAATATTTCTCTGGATCTTCACTACGAAGTGCTAAGAAGTTTCCCGCTTCTGCTACTTCCTCAATCTGGATCTCACGAGCTCCCGGTGGGATTAGACCAATGTCAACATACCCTGTAAGCAAATGATGCTTTAAACAACAGCAGATGTGCGATGCTTCATTGCTTTTGTTACTACCAATAACATAAAGGTGGAAACACCTAAACCTAAAGGAACACAAAAAACACTAATAAGACATGAACCTTTCTTGAAGACATCTGCTGTTTCTTCGAAATCCATGTGGTAGACTATTACACAACTTTACTGCCTCAAGTTGCAGGTCTCTATTAGACCACAGATGTTCCTCCAGGATTTCCATGTATTTTACTAAATTTCTCAGCAGCATTACACTGAAACCATTGTACTTTAGAGTTGAGTTGGTTTGGTCAAAAAGTTCATTTCAAAATTTCCTATATGCCTTGTAGCTTTTAACCTTCTTGCCAGCAATGGCTTAGTCTTTGACACTCTTCCATTAGGTAGAAGACATTTAGGCAACAGTTATTTAATCCAGATTCTCAGTTTCAACCAAGGAAGCTAAAAATTCCATTAGGCCTCCTGCAGACAGACGTAATGCATCCGTATTATACATACCATATTACAGACATACAGTAAATCTTGTCCCAAATGCAATTCACGTGATCTGACCTCAAGGCATCTTATGATAGTGTAAGTTTGGGTCATCTGACCCAAAAATGGGATGGGATTTGCATGTCCTGACTAATACTTTTCAATAAGTTTTTTGTATAAAGCTCAGCACTAGGCTGGCTTTTCATATATCGGTAAAAATATGCTGCTATCCTAATAAAAAGCTTGAACTCAAGCACTGACTTAGGCCTGGTTCACATCTACATTTGGTATTACGCTCAGAGAGTCCACTTGGGGACCCCCCCGAATGGAATACCGAATACATTAAAAAGCGGTGAGCAATGAAACCACACAGACCCCATAGACTATAATGGGGTCTGTGTGTTTTCCACACAGTGCCCACACAAGTCATGTGGAGAGGACAGTAGTTCTTGAAGTATTTTTCTGCTCACCGCTTGTCAATGCGTTCGATATTCCATTTGGTGGGTCCCCAAGTGGACTCCCTAAACCGAATACCAAATGCAGATGTGAACCAGGCCTTACATGGTGATGCCAGTAGTAAAGTATTTCACCTCTGAAACCACTGATAGTGGAAGGGAATATCCGTGTGTATTGTCAGCGTCATATCTTCTGAAGAAAAACTCACCTAGTCCATCACTATCCTCAAATGTTTTGTGCACAGTGTGACACGAAGAAGAGTCTCCATGACAGACACCGCAGCGATCCTCCACTGCATTAGAGTCAATCTCATAGTCGCAGCCAATGTTCTATATACAAAGATACACAACACAGTTAAAAATGTACAGATGTTTCATGGCATCTAAATGGGATTGATTTCCAGTTTTGTTAGTGACTTTATACCAGGTTAGGTCTAGTGATATATACTTATATATACTTAGAGAGAGTCTGTCACCATATAAGATGACCTCACTGCAATGCGGACAGGTATACCAACCCATTACATATATACATTGAGAAGGGAAAACATAAAGACAAGGAGGATGTGTAGGCCTCATATAAGCCATACCTTACAAATGCCATTGATGCACATGTCTCGGCTTGTGTTCCCCTCATAACATGGTGTCCCATCAATCACTGCATCTCGCAGCTTCTCAGCAAAGTATCCCGTGTCTGACTGGCAGTGAAGTTCACAAGGATTGACTGTAAAGAAATAGATATCAATACAAATATCACCAACCAATAGATTATGTGGCCCCCTCCAGTATCACAGGGTTCACATTTGGGCCCAATCTCTGTCAGGAGACTCTGTTATAGTGACTGTCAAAAATCGTTCAACGAAAAAGTGCTGCAAGCCTAACTTTTTCGTCCAACATTTTAGTATAAAAGAACGGTCACCATCACCTCAGGCGCTTGTTCCGAAATGAATGGAGCCACGGTGGGTGCAGATTGACCCCACTACACATCCTCATTCTTAGGATCGGGGGTATCTCAGCAGTCAGAACCCCATCGTTCATCAATTTTTGTAGCATAAGCCCATTAACAATGTTGAATGGAAAGGCCGCTAATGTAATTGTCTATTGTTACATATTCTGTTGTATATTGCTCGCTGTATCGTATGTTTTTATTTAATGCACTAACTGCATGAAACTTAGCAGTAGGTTTTCTTGGCCTGACGTCTGTACTAAATACAGTGTCATATAGTGTAATTTTACAAAAATGTATAATCTGCACACACAAACAAGATAAAAGAATAGCGAGGTAGTATATAATATAAGATGGCGTAACGCTCATCCTTGTACTTACTGCTCATTAATACTGGACTCCAGTGATGCAGTTTTCCTTTGTAAGGAACTAAATTGAACAGGGAGCATTGTATTTGTCTGAAGGAAGGGGTTCCCGGAGTACAGGGCAGAACGTTGCACACACGGTATCTTTTTCTTTCTCCTAGACAGTATTTTCCTCCATATCTTGGCCTTATGGGCAAAAAAAGCATCATTTAGATCCCAATGCAATGGTAAATATACACATATTTATTTATGCTACGCAGATGTTCACACTGTTAAGCAGTTCATTGTCCCTGCGCCTTGTTCTCCTAAAACAACCCCAATGTGAAGAGTCAGGATGGACGATTATTAGTAATAGTTCATTTCTCTTTATTATTGTTATCAAACGTTATTACGTAGAAATCTGGAGATCCTCTTAGGCTGAGGCCTCACAATGATTTTTTTGTTGCAGATTTTGGTTTGTTTTTTTGAGCCAAAACCAGAAGGGAGAAGTATAAGCAGAAGGGAGAAGTATATGGCTAAGTTCACACGGCGGATTTTGGTCCGGAATTTTGCGTGGATTCTGCATCAAATTTCGGATTAAAATGCCGCCTCCCATTGAATTCAATGGGAGCTGAGCATTTCGTTTTTCAAATCTGCTCACACACAAAATAAAGAAGCGACGTGCTCTATCTTCCGCGGCGGAATCAGCCGCAGGAGACTGCGGCACATCACTCCTACTGGACTAGGCCCATTCACTTGGGCCTAATCCGGAGCGGAATTCCATGACTGGATGCCGGTGCACTGTATGCACTGCACCGGCATCCAGTCATGGATAGCCCTTTTTTTGGTCCAGAATCTGAGGCGGCATCCTGGACCAAAATGCACCGTGTGAACTTCAAACAAATTCTTATATATTTCTCATTCCTTTTTTAGCCATTCTTGCCTTTGGATCAAAAAACTGCAGCAAAATTTGCATCAAAAAAGCTGCGTTCATGTAACGTAGGGCATTAGCCTTAATGTTGCTTTGTCTATGGTTTTGTGGGCAAGTCCATAGATCTGCAAACAATGGAATCTGTAGATTTGTCTCAGTATACCCTAGCAGTGACCCTTTCTAAGGACAGAACTGGATAGCCAACGCCGGGTTTTTGGACAGTCCTCTTTGTTCTCCCTAAGATGTGCAGGATTGGATGTGACCAGTAGGGAAGTCTACATGTCTCTAATGCAAAAACATGTATGTTTTAGAGGATAATGGAGTATGTTAACAGCTTTTACATCCTGGACACCCACATGCAGTATGTGATCCCCTTATGTTGAAATATACAATACACGCGGCTCTGTTTATAATAGACACAATATTAATCCTCTTCTGCCTATAACATAGATAAACACTGTTCTTTATATAGATGCAAAAATATACAAACCTAAGTATGTGAAATGTCCTCTAGAAAACTTAGATAATGTGAACTCTCCTTCAGGCATCATAGTATGTGAATATGTGCTATGCTCGGAGCTTGGTGTGACATGCACACGTACGGCCTACGTCCATTACTTCCCCAGTGTGTACATTACATAGATAACCAGATATGAGACCTTTGATCATTCTCCGGCCACTGACATCAGTTCTCACTTTTTACTAGGATAATGGACTGAGCAGACTCTCATTCCTCCGCACTAATTACTCTAATGATACCCGTCCGATGAAGCCCACACTTACCCAAACAATAGCAGCTTTCAAGGCGCAACTTGGCGAATTCATGAAAGATGGTGTAATTGGATAATTGAACACAGTGTCATTCTGACAGCAAACAGCCGGATACAATTATAACACATGATACCCAAAGGCTGCAGCAACTTCACACAAAATGTCATGTCCAGTGTGGGAGACATAAAACACAATTACATGCACCTCATGTACAATACAGGGTATTCAGATAAATGAACCATCTAGATTTTTTGTATTTAGGTTCCAGAGAATAGGTTTCTTTTTTGCAATCGAAAATAACTTGCCTAAAAGTATGTAAAGACCCTTTTAAGAATCTGATCACAGCCCATATTACCCAGAGCTCCTGTAGTTCTACTGATCCGAATATAGATCACTTTTGCTAGAATTACACATCAACGGGGTTAGCCCCAAATTCACAACTATTAGGACCCCCTACTGATCAAAAGAACTGGTGTCTCGGTCATGCATGCATGATACCGCTCTATTTAATTTCTACTGGTTCTACTGATCCGAACATAGATCACTATACTATCATTATGGCTATTTGATAGCCCCATTTTCTTGGATTACATGTGAAAGGTATTGGCCCCAATTCACAACTACCAGGACCTCCAATGATCAAAAGAATCTGTGCATGCTACTGCTTTATTTAATTTCTATATGACTGACTTATGTCATTTTTATAGACTGATATATGTGACTGGGATAGTTTAAAACATTGTTTGGATATCTTTTTTGGATATATTTTAAGAAATTGGCCATGGGGGGGTGGGGGGGGATTTAGTTTTGGGCCATGTTACCCAGGGCTCCTGAAATAAGATCACCATATGATCATTACAACCTTTTGATAACATCTTTACTAAAGTCACACATAATAGTGGTTGTCACAGAATGAAAACCACTAGGACCCTCCACTGATCAAAAAGAGGGGTGTCTTTTCTTTCAAACCAAAGAGATCAAACTTTTTTTTTGCTTTGTCCATCTACAACATGGTTTTCTAATGATGACACCATAACCTACCTCGCCAAGTAGCCCTGGCCTACTAATGGAGTGGATTATTTAGAGACTAGAACTATGGAGCTCAATCCAAACTATATGCAAGTGATTAAAAATGTACAAGATTGATCCAACTGATATGTAATAAAAGTCAAGACTAGAGTTTTAGATTTCTATATCCTGGGCTTTTGAGTCACAAGAAGGAACACTTTATTATCCAATAAAGCATTCCTCCATGACCCAATCCTCTTTAATCCAATGAAGAGTGGTGGACGCCATAGGAGCACTATGGATGCTACCTTTATGTGTTTACTTAGGAGTCATTCCATAGCATAAAACAGGAGTGTACACACCCACAAAATAATGTTGCCATATAAAACATACAAATATTAAAGTGATAATCTTCATACTCAAATCATACCACTACAAACTGTATACACAAATACAGTAATTGCCCCACACATTATTCATAAAATGTGCATGTAAATAATGCTGCCATATGCTCTATTCAGATATTGCTGCCAATGCTTATGTATTATTCATGCACACATACGGTACCGTACCTCTACACAAAGCCATGATCCCAATTAGGCAAACATATAAAGGGGTTGTCCAAATTAACAGTAAATTACCTATCCTTAGTATAAGTAATAAATTTGAGATCAGTGGGGTCACTTGGGTCTTGCACTAGTCAGCTGGTTTTTTAGCACAATTTGCTCTGTACACTGTATAGTATATAAAGATTGAGAGTCTTCAGTAGATGACACCTTTTTAATGGCTACTCAGGTCTCTTCATTAGGCTGGTATGACAATTTCTGAAGGCAAGCATATTTATACACAAAAAGAGGCACAAGAATCAAGTATTCGGTGCGACAGGTGATTGAAAGCAGTATAAACACAAATAAATAGATAAGTTAAAAAACAAATTATCAGTTCAAAGGATGGCCCTGATGAACTGATAATTTGTTTTTAACTTATCTATTTATTTGTGTGTATACTGCTTTCCATCACCTGTCGCACCAAACACTTGATTCTTGTGCCTCTTTTTGTGTATAAATATGCTTGCCTTCAGAAATTGTGTTATACCAGCCTGATGAAGAGACCTGAGTAGTCTTGAAAGCTTGCAATATGTCATCATTTTTGTTAGCCATTAAAAAGGTATCAACTACTGAATACTCAATCTTTATATTTCATATCCACTGGCTAGTACAAAGATATATTTTTCCTTACACTGTATAGTAGTCCATCTGCACTATTATAGCTCAGCTCCCACTCACATTAGTGGGAGTTGAGCCGTAGTATTGGTGCTCCTGGAACCCTCACTGATCAGCGATTAGGTACTCTTCATTACCTAGCGCAGTTCTGTACATTCAGTAGTGACTGTGCCAGTAGACTAGTACATATAGCTCTGTCCCATTCACTTCATTAGGACTTGGCATGAGCTGCAGTACAATACACAGTTGCTACAAATGCAACACGGTGCCTGGTAAACAGTGAACAGAGCACAGTGCTGCAACCCTTCATACAGCTGGTTGATGGGGGTGACTGATCTGCTATTGATCTCTATCATCCCTGGCTGAACTGCCATACCAGACTCTGGAGAGGAGTGGCACTGTTTCTAGAAAAAAGTTTATTCTTTTTGGTCTCCATTACGTTCATTGTAATGATCCCATACTTTTATTGTTTGCCTGCTTAGATAATCTGAATTCTGAATTTAGTCGGAAGAAGCACATAAATAAAAATATTCTAGAATATTCGTGACCACTTTACAGAATTTTCATGTTTTCCTGTCTTTCACATTACCAAGCCAGAAATGAGTCATGGAGCATTTTTTGTAATCCTAAAGGAGAGGATACACCCAATAAACAGTTTGGACGTGAATGTTTACAGAGCGCCTCTTATTCTGCTCAATACCTGAACTTGGCACCACACACACAGTCATGGCCGTAAGGGTTGGCACCCCTGAAATTTTTCCATAAAATTAAGTATTTTTCCCAGAAAATTATTGCAATCACGCATATTTTATTACACACGTTTTTTCCTTTGTGTGTATTTGAACAACACAAAAAAAACAGAAAAAAAAGCCTAAAATGATATAATTTCATACAAATTTCCAATAATGGGTTGGACAAAATTACTAGCACCCTCAACTTAATGTTTGGTTGCACAACCTTTGGAAAGAATTACTGAAATCAATCGCTTCCTATAACCATCAACACACATCTTATACCTCTCAAATGGAATCTAGGACCCCTCTTCTTTTGCAAACTTCTCCAGGTATCTCATATTTGCAGGATTTCTTCTGATCAAAAGCAAATGTAAGATGTCTCCACAGGTGTTCAGTGGGATTTACAGGTGAGTTTGAACAATCATCACAATTTTGAAAGGGTGCCAACAATTTTGTCCAGCCCATTTTTGGAGTTTTTTTTGTGAAATTATGTACAATTTCCCTTTTTCCTCAGTTTTTTTTGGTTGTGTTCTTTTAATGCATGCAAAGAAAATAAACATGTATAATAAAATTCATTAATTTTTAATTTTCTGGAAACATTTCAGGGATGCCAACACTTACAACCATGATTGTAATACTGTCACATCACCATCACAAACCCCAAAAAATCATCTCACAGCCCAGATGGGGGATCATGTACGAAGATCTTGGTCTTGATTTTGTTCCAAATTTATATATTATTTGGTTGCCAGGAAAATATCAGAAAATCCTTCCTTGTTCTTCGTCAGAGAAAGGTTCATTATGGCCGTACTACATAAAATAGCCATATATCGCCTCATCAGTGGGCCTCAAAATGTAATTTCTATATTACAGATATACACACTACACTAGGGTTAATTTAATAGGTAATTTGTAGGGTTTAGGCAGACTGAGATTAAAAAAAAGTGTCTATTTCCTTTTGAATATAAACAGCGCCACCAATGCCTTTGGATTTTGTCTGGTATTGCATCCTACTAATTCGTAGAAAGAACGGGCCACAGTGCTACATTTAGAGCTACTTTTCCCTGCACAGAAGTGTCCTGTTACCTATGGCGCTGTGAGCGGTAGCATGACACCATTCAAGCAGAAGCCCTGCTGTGAAGAAAACTTTACAAGATGACGCAGCTCTATATCAGCAATGTGGTTTCTTCAGTCTCAATAAATGATCTTCATTGGCATATCCTAGTCAAAGCCAATACAGTCTGTCTCCAATGCGTGTAAAATGGGATTTTGTAACCCCGTTCACATGTTCTAGATTACCGGTATTTCAGCCTCTTCACAGATTCTAAAGACAGATTCTCTCTGCATGGAAATGCCAGTGAATTAGCCCCATGTAGAAAGGGTGTAATCTGCATGTGGATCAGCAGCTCATTAAACTGCAGCATTGGATATCTGCTGCAAACCGAATGACTCCCTGCTTCACTACTGTACTCATTTGTGGAGGAGGATGCAGATGAATTGGAGTTGGGGCAGTCCGGACCCACTGCCTGGGACAGTATTGTAAATGCAGGGCTTTTCCAAAGGCGGCCCCTGCAACCATAAGGCTTGATGCATGTCCACCTTTATCTCAATGGATAAAGCAGCCCTGGTGTGAATGTACCCTTAGAACATAGTCACTCATTTAGGACCTCCATCAATAAACTGAAGCAAACAGAGGCTATAAAGGGCACCATCTCTGGAGCACCCTGCATATCCATGCAGCCTGGTTATTTCAATGACAAACATGTATTGCTTCATTTCTTCTGTAGAAGGAATATACAAATAATTCTCCATGATGGAAAAAAGAAAATTGCTCTAGTGCCACTTGGATCCCCAGAGATCAATACCTGATGTTCTAAGAAAGGTTGCATTAGAACAAGTTTTCCTTTTTCCAGAACGTATTTGCATATTCCTGTCCCAGAGTTCCTAGTTGGGCGTATATGGTCTGTAAGACATACTACAAGGTGGCCTAAGGAGACATAAAACTCCTTCTTTCCTCTGTACAGTAGATGTATACAACACTTTCTGCCATGTGCATATGACCCTATGAGGACTTGTATCATTTCTACAACAAGTTGACATCTGTTCTGGGGTAAAAGCATAAATATAATATGGTGCACTAATCCTACTAACACCTGACAAAATAAAAGGCAATAAAATAACATATTAAGGTTGTAGAGCCTGTAAGTGAAGGTCTATCAGTGAGTCACATCATGGCTTTCATATCCTGGGAAGAGTTCACATTGGTGGAAACATAAATCCTATATTACAGATCTAATGCTATAATTGTCTGCAGATGTTCGGCCCTATAGTGTCTATACGTGGGATCATATTTTCAATGGCTTAAAATTACGGTTCTGACCAATGACTTGCAGTCCTTCATTTCCCATCATTGGGAGAAATAACAACCACTTCCTCTGGAGATTTTGTCTCATGTCACAGAATTCTCCATATATTACATGTATTTAAGGTCTTTGTATTATAGCAGTTGTTCATTAGTGTTTTGGGGGTTTTGATGAAACAGGATATTTCCTGACACTTATTACATTGCATTCTGAGGGGTTCCCATTGTAATTATCCCCTAGGCCACACACAACACAAGTCCTAGTGTTAAAGATATAGTTACAGCTTTTTGTGGCTGTTTATGCCTTAATTTTCATAATCATATTTTCTGCAAAGTATTTATTAACTATTTTTATCAGTATGAAGAAATGTTGTCATTATTTTTCCATTTGAAAAAAAAAAAAATATATATTTTGGTAAATTGGGAAAAAACTTACATCTTCATGTTGTGGTTTTCTTTAAATTGTAATTTTTTTTGTTTATGTCCCACATAGTTTTATGGGAATTTTTTAAGATTATATTTTTCCCTATAAAGAAGTCTATAGGGAAACTACTGAAAAAATAAACACCAGATCCACAACATGTTGTGTTTTAAAAGATGCAAAGGAAGTATAAAACAGCAGGAAATTTCCTGGAACCGCCATGTTTGTAGGGCATTGAAAAAAATAATATCTGGAAAGGTTTTTTTTTTTAAATGTAAAAAACAGCACAAAACCTTAGGGTGAGTTCACACGGAGTAAAGTGCCGCGTGATGTGGCATGTAGACGCGGCCGCAAAATCACGGGTGCAAAATAGCGCCGCGTATACGATCCCGGCTCCCATTGCAATCAAAAGCTCACGCGGCGTCTACGTGCCACATCACGTGGCACTTTACTCCATGTGAACTTAGTGTGCAACGACTTTTTATCTGACTTGTCACAACTGATAAAAAAAAAAAATAGCACCCCAACCCAACACAGACTCTGGCATGTAAAAACTGTTGTCACTTTAGCTGGTAGGAAAGTTAATGGCGGTGATCACAGCTATGACAAGTTTATCCAATAGGGCACATGCAGTCAGCAGTTCTGATAACACATGCCTATACTTTAGCCTAGCATGAACTTAGACACGTGCTAAAATGACGCCACTTTTAATAAATGAGGGCCATTGTCTTCATGTCATGGCCATTTTTGCAGAGACACATAACTGTTGGCGCGCATACTGTGCCAATGTTAGCAGCTAAGCAAGAAAACAAATGGAAAAAGTTAAGTGTTGGGACGAATGCATTCTACACAGAAGGATTACCATCACATTTATACACTGCTATCTAGAGCAACATTACACAAAATGCATAATATAAATGATAACCCACATAAAGCAAAGGCTAAACTGGAGAATGATTACATTAGGGTATTATTGAATACATTAGCAAGGACAGATTTGGCATTACTGGAGCCCCAACAAAATGATGTGTGGAGGCTTCCTAATATTGCCCTCTTACTGCCTCTCATACCGTATACTGTCCCCTTAGTGCCCCCATACACAGTATAATGGTATCTACAATACAGTAATGTCTGATTTAAAAAAAAAAACTTCTGGTCTGTATGTGGTCAGCAGGTAGTCCCCTGATCTCAGGGGAGTAACACTTGTATATTAGCATAGTTGCCCCCATTTCAGTCTTAAATCTTGGTCTGGCCCTAACACTGTATTTAGATCGGATTTTCATAAACTCTGGCAGAGTTTCTTAATATATTTCCAATCAATGATAACCCTTTCTATGAACAGTGTGAATATTAGAGCAGGGCAGATGTAGCAAGATGGTCAGGAGAACACAATCCATGTTTGCACCCTGCCTAAACTCTGCTCAAGGGACGTTAGGCCCCTTTCCCTGAAATGCTGCTTTAGAACAGCAGGACAATATGTGATACGCATTACAACTGGAGGACGACCTATGAGCTAGTAAACTGGGCAATTTTTAATAAATAGCAGACTTTCTGATTGAGGTGCTGTTACAGTTCTGATATAATACCCATGCCTGGTTGCTTTCATTGTGCGGAGGCCACCACAGACTTTATATCCCGGCCAAGGGGTCTTTGGCTGACTTATTTCCTTTGATGTCTTGGACTGTGCTATCAGTACAGGGGCAAAAATCTACCTTTGCTTTATGTTAAAAAAAAAAAAAAGTAAAGTTCCAAGTATATTGAGGAAAAGCATCTGTTGTATAAATCAGGCAATTGATGGATGGTCCATTGCCAACATCTGTTTTTCCCTGTTATCAAAGACAGCTTCAGGGCTCAATGTGAAGCATGCATCCTCTCCAGTCATTTTTATACTCTCTGCCATCTGAACATCTGCAAAGCCTCATTTCTTGCAAGACTACTGCTTCCGTGAAGGGGTCAGTACTCCCATGTGCGTATGAGGGATCCTCACTGAGTCTATTCTGGTCTACTTCCCTGCATGTATTAACAAGAATTAAGCCCACACCTTCTCAGATTTCTATAGATGATCATATTATACTACATTTCTCCCATGATGAGTTTCCTTGTAAATATTAGGAGAGTTCGATGTTGTAGGTCGAGTGCTGTGAAGACTATTCAGCTATAAATAATTCTACATCTGTCATCTTTCTGGTGACACTTCATTCAAAGCCGAATATTGAAGACAACCAACAGATTTTATTAAACAAATGGCTTCACTATTTCCTTTAGTCCTTACTTGAAATTCCCTGACCCCAATTCGAAATCTATAAAAAAGACCATCACCTCCTATGTGTCACTGATAATACTGGAGTCATCTGATGTGGCGGAGGGGGGTCTTTGAGTCCATACAGGCACTAGGATATGATCGTGCAAATCCACAATTCTCCGTTTTCTTGCCAATTGCCCACAGAATGCAATTTTTACACTAGACACAAACCCCTCTCTAATATCCAGGTACCAATCCCAACACAATGTCTGCTCTGCACAAAGGAGATTCCCATATGCTACCTTTTCCAAGGCTGTCTGGATGGCGGCCTAGGAAATATTACAACTAATAAGCATTGCAGTTGTCATTTATAATATTGTATTGTCTATGTTGCCTGCAAAACACTTATGCCAGTGCCGCTTTGTTGTCACATAGCCTTTCGCACTACAGGCTTCAGCTATGGCGATATAATCTGAAATAATATACAGGGTGGCCATAATATAACCTCAGGTGTTTGGAGTCGTGTACAGGCTGACCCAATGGATGGAATTTTCTGAAAATTTGTATGTGTGCTAATCAAGGCATGGGGAAATGGACGGCATGAAAAAAAAATAAAATAAAATTTAATACGAAAACTCCCCAACAGGGGACAATGTGGCGCTGTACAGTGAGCGCGCAGCGCAAAACCCGTCTGTCGATACTTGGGGATGTCCCATTTGGACCACTGACTAGCATGACTGTTCAATGTGGCCGCCATCATGCATGGTGAGCATGGTTATCGTATGCAGAACGTGCTCAACGCTTGCGTGTAACGTCTCTGGTGAGATGCTGCGCACATCCAATGTGATGCGGTCTTTGAGGTCAGGCAAGGTTTCAACATTCCCCAGATAAACACGCTCCTTCAAGTGTCCCCACAACCAGAAATCACAAGAAGTGAGATCCGGACAGCGCGGTGGCCACGCTGTAGGGAATGAGCGGCTCAAAATCCTGTCATCGGGAAAATGTGCACAAAGAGAGTTCTTCACAGGATTTGTGATGTGAGGAGGGGCTCCATCCTGCATGAAGGTGATCGTCTGCGGACACTGCCGCTGTTGGAGTTGGGGAATGACCACTGTTTCCAGCATTGTCCGGTACCTCGCTGCTGTGACGGAACAGGTGGCAACCCCAGTTGGGCCCAAATCTTCGAAAAAGAACGGTCCGATCATGAACAATGAGGTGAACCCATACCAAACGGTGACCTTGGGCGAATGCAATGGAACCCCCACGAACGCACGCATGTTTTCGGTGGCCCAGTTCTGTGTGTTGACCGATCCATTCAGGTAAAAATGCGGTTTGTCACTCCACAGGATATTCCATGGCCAATTGGTATCACATTAATCAACATTAACCCCTTCCCGCCGATGGCATTTTTTGATTTTCGTTTTTCGTTTTTGACTCCCCCCCTTCTAAACCCCATAACTTTTTTATTTCTCCGCTCCCAGAGCCATATGAGGTCTTAATTTTTGCGGGACAAATTTTTCTTCATGATGCTACCATTAATTATTCTATATAATGTACTGGGAAGCAGGAAAAAAATTCAGAATGGGGTGGATTTGAAGAAAAAATGCATTTCTGCGACTTTCTTACGGGCTTTGGTTTTACGGCGTTCACTGTGCAGCCAAAATGACATGTCCCCTATATTGTGTGTTTCGGTACGGTTCCAGGGATACCAAATTTAAATTTTTATATTTTGACCCCTAAAAAACATTCCAAAACTGTGTTAAAAAATTTTTTTTCTAAAAGTCGCCATATTCCGACGACTGTAATTTTTTTATACGTAAGTGTACGGGGATGCATAGGGCGTCTTTTTTTGCGGGGCCTGGTGTACTTTTTAGTTCTACCATTTTCGGGAAATGTTATTGCTTTGATCACTTTTTATTCAAATTTTTATCAGAATCAAAACAGTGAAAAAACGGCGGTTTGGCACTTTCGACTATTTTTCCCGCTACGGCGTTTACCGAACAGGAAAAATATTTTTATAGATTTGTAGAGCGGGCAATTTCGGACGCGGGGATACCTAACATGTATGTGTTTCACAGTTTTTAACTACTTTTATATGTGTTCTAGGGAAAGGGGGGTGATTTGAACTTTTAATTCTTTTTATATTTTTTTATATTTTTTTTAACTTTTTTTTTAAAATTTTTTTTTGCATTTATTAGACCCCCTAGGGGTGTTGAACCCCAGGGGGTCTGATCACTAATGCAATGCATTACAATGCTAATGCATTGCAAAAAAGCATCCTTTCTTTTGCAGGCTGCATAGACCAGCCTGCAAAAGAGAGGATTTGCAGACAAGCCTGGGAGCCTGTACAAGGCTCCCGGCTGTCATGGCAACGGGACGTCAGCCCTGGAGCATTCTCCTGGAGCCGGTGACCCCGGCCAAAATGGCGGCGGCGCCGCCGGAAAATGGCGCCTCCGATGCCTTTGACCGCGGCGCCGAAGGGGTTAATGCCTCTGATCGGTCCGGGGCCCGATCGGAGGCATTAGAGCCGGTTGTCTACTGCTTAAAGCAGTAGACACCCGGCGGCTATGGCGGCCGCCCGGCTCCTGGGCGGTCGCCATAGTTACAGACCCGATATGCGCCATACTATTACGGTTTTTTTCATGGCGCCCGTTTCCCCATGCCTTGATTAGCACACATACAAATTTTCAGGCAATTCCGTCCATTGGGTCAGCCTGCACACGACTCCAAACACCTGAGGTTATATTATGGCCACCCTGTACTTTACTCTTTATAAAATGATATACAGCCCGAAATTCCCCAAATTGTTCTTGCTTTAATAATTACTATTTTCTAAAATGATGATTTCCAGAAACTTTCCATTCTGCTTCTTTACAATTGTTTTCTATGTCAACCCACCATTGATATCTAGATGAATTCACCAACTGATACTTTGATCCTCTATGGGAAAAACACATGTTCTCAAGAATAAAATAAGGAACAATGCAGATAGCAGGCCAAGCCTCAAGAGCTTGCCATCAATAGATGAAAGTCAAGATGGATGTTCCTTCTTCACCTCTGATCTAACCACTAGCTTGCCAGCGTCCACTCTTTACTATTCAGTATTATAGAGTTATCATAAAAATTCGCAAGAAATTCTGTCAAGATGCAAAAAGAATCCATTTCATATACGAATAAACCATCTGTTAAAATTCTGCCAACTTGTGCCAAAAACGGTAAGCACAAAAAACAAGTGTTATATTATTTGCTGACAAGTCCACCCACCAACAGGAACTACTAAGTTCCAGCTGACACCAGCAAGTACATGAGACAGGGCAAAAGGCATTATATAGATCACATATACCTATAACTGATAAAACACATACACATCATACAGCAAATCACAACTATTAGCATTCAATGCAACACTTACCCCTCGTTCACATCTGCGTTTGGTAATCCATTCGGGGAGTCCGCATGGGGACCCCTCACCCCCCCCCCCCCCCCGAATGTACTTCGTTATCAATTTTCATGTCCGCATGATTTGTTTGGGCAGCACGCGGAGAGCACATGCACTCCATTGTAGTCTATAGGGTAGGTGTGCTTTCACTGCTCACCTCTTGCCAATGCGTTTGGTCCCCATGTGGACTTCACGAACAGATTACCAAATGCAGATGTGAATGAGGGGTAGCATTAAGGTAGCTGCATGGTGGAGATCCTCAAATAGAGGATCTGGTGCTGACAACCACTTATGTACCTCATTAATAACAGGTCGGTTGTCACAATTATAAGCAAATGACGCAATTGTCACCGCAGCACAATCTAATTGGTTCTTCGTTTTAATATGACATGGTTCCAAAAGCAAACTATCTTTAGTTTATGATTTAGTAGTAGCATCATAAACTAAAGATGGATTTTTGTTATTCAGACAAGTTGGGTTTTAAAGCTTGTGTGATCTTATCCTAAGAACTGCTCAGGTACATATACTTTAGTCACATCTATCGCTCTCATTATCCTTAATAACAATAACAGAGATGAAACGTGATAATGACGTGTTTACATACGATGGATTACTGCAGTGCCGCTCCGCATTCTGTATACCAGCTCCACAGCTTCTCGTACAGGATGACCATGAGCTCCAGGATCCCCAAACTCCATCCACAGCAGCTGGGCGTTGTCCAACTGGGATACACTCGCCGCCAAAGCACCACTGCCAATCAGACAGATATAGATGTATCAAAACATATACTATATTACTTACTGTATAATATAAGGATATATGTTTTTGTACCGTGCTCGCCAGTGGGTAGGAAATATAAAAAAAAAAACAACTTGAGTCTTCAGTAGTTGATACCTTTTTAAATGGCTAAATAATAATGATGACAGATTATAATTGTGAAATTCTGCGAACCCGTGTCTGATTCTATATATCTACTTCATACCTTGTTATGACCGCAGGTGGTTCCATCCACAGCAGCATCCAGCTTAGAGTGACACGTGGTTCCCACCGAGCACCAGAGTGAGTTACATACGTTCTGCGGAGTACAGACAATACACATGAAATGGCTTAGAACTGGAAATCAAAGATCATTGAAAGGTGGTTCTAATAAGTTATATTGAGAGGTACTGCACCACCTACAGCTTACCCTATCTCCTATCTGGTAAGGAGTGGCAATGCTGATAATTCATCAGATATATATATTATATACCCACATAACAATTCCCCAGCTGACCATGGACCTGCTTACATCAAGGTCTTTGCAGAAGGTGGAAGTAGTTCCATATTGTAATCGGCACTGATGTCCAACATCGTACAGGACTCCTGGGGGCACAGAAGGAAAATCCAGCAACTCTTTACTAGGTGGATCATCCAAGCAAAGACCCCATCCACGGCTATAGAAATAAATTGAAAAAGACACAAAGGACATTACAGAAGACATCAATACAGTAAATACAGGATAATGTCATATTTAGTGACTATATATATATTATATATATATATATAGTGCAGATCTCATAATATATAGAGCACTGTTCAGCCTGGCTATGGAGCGTTGCTTCTCAACTCCGATCCTCTATTACGTCCAACAGGTCAAGTTTAAAGAAACGCTAAACCAAAAGATGAATGATAAAAGTGAACAGAAAATATGCTTGTTTTCAGAATTTATGATTTTTTTTGTTACATTTACCGTGTCACTAGCTATATTTAATATAAAAGGACTGTATCATGCAATTTTCACATTGACCATTAAAACCTAATAATAGACAGCTACTTGCCAATTCCGTTGGGGTTTTCTTTGTAGCAGTGACCTCAATTATATCCCAGACAAGACAGACAGGGTTACAATAGAAGTTGACATCTATCTACTCCCCTCTAGAGCATATCTATAAAACTGTACCATAAACCTTAGTAAGTTGACTCAATTCTATTGCTGCCTATGATCATGAGGCTGCTGTAAAGCATATCACTCAATGATGTTAATAGAGCAGAGGAGAAGCTCAGACAAAATGGCCGCCCCATAATCATGTACAAAAAATGGAATTTAAAAATCTACAGCCTGGAAAATATAAAAATTAGTAGAAAGAATGGTTTAATAAATATACAGTTATTTTAAGGACTGAATTTGAGAAACGCAGCAATAGTAAATGCCTAATAATAACTCGTGGCCTCATGGGTTTTTTTTGCCTTACCCTGCATCAACACTGTAGGGGACTGTAGGGTTGGACTTGATGGGCTAATGTCTTTATCCAACCTCATCTACTATGTAACTATGTGGTCTCTAGTTATAAGAACATGAAATATCAGATCTGTGGGCCGCTAGATGGTGTTTCCCAACTTTAGTCTTCAGCCTTATGCCCATAGACCTAATATCCGTAAAAACCAGCCATGTCTGTCCGTGCAAGTCAACAGATGGCACTTATTCACACGGCAGTGAATAATGGCCATGCAACGGAATTAATGAAACGGCCATCACATGCCATGACATGGGTCTATTCACATGCCACTAAGCATGTCCGTTTTGATGGACAAAGATGGCAAGTATTTTGATGACCGTGAAAAACAGGCAAATTAATACAGACATTGTATTCAATGTATTGCCAAATGGCCATGTGACAAATAAGCCCTTCCTGTGTCTCCACCAGATGATATTTCCAAGATTTCCATAGTATTACACAGGTAATATTGTTATTGACAGTGCCTTGGTGTTCTCTCTATGGGATATCCTAACATCATGACCTCTCGGGGGTCATTTGGATGCTCATCTATGGCCTAGGAGTCCAGGGGGCGGTCTTAGTCAGTGTATAAAGTGAAATGTTCAATAACTATTTTAATACATGTATAATTTATATCTATAAACCAGAAAAATAATACACTAGAGACACAACACAATAGTCAGGGTCAGAAAATATTTGGAACAAATGATCAACAAGCCTATGGGAATAAAGAGTGATGAAGAAGGCGGGCGGCGGAGGATTAACCCCTCACTATCTTGACACAGATTGCGTGTCCTATCATGGTGATCTTTATTTTTCCAGGCCATACTTCACAGCTATCTCTGATGGTGATGTGGCAGGAAGTGGCCGATCTTCTTGTTTGTGTTTGGAAACTTTGGAGGAAGCAAGTAAGGGGGAGGCAAAGTGCGGAGAAGCAGGGGCAGCTATTGTCCAGCCGCTTTCAGGGGTGCGTAGGCTGTTACATTACAGATTTATACTCTTGTAAATAAAGTCAGATAACATTATAAAGCGTATGGCTGCAAATCATCAGAAAACAAGCTGAATGCTATTTGTTCATATCCAGAAACATGTGCAGCTGTGAATGTGCGAATAAGCATATATCCTCACATAGGGTCACAACTGCTTGCTGAACAGGCACTTTTATATATTTATAGTGTGTGCTGAGTCTGGAAGGGTTTCTGTATACATGCTGAACTTGAGAACATTATGATCTCAACGTCACCAATGAAAGTGACATTTGTAAAGGGGAGAAAAGGACAATGGGTGGTATTGCATGTAGTCATTGAGTTTGGATAACACCATGTCATATTATAGATCTCCTTGGCAAGAACATATTGCATTGGTCCTAGTGATCAGATTTGGGTGACTATTGGATATTTAAGGCATAGCTTGTGGACATCTATAAAATGGTCACTAACTTTTCAGACAATTTATACTCAGTTCATAGAATACTCCATTCTGAACATTACCGCAAATCACTTTCATTAAAAAAAATCTGATGTTTTCCACCCAAAATCTGTTTTGAAAGTCTTACCACTAGGAGGCTCCTGTCTTTTAATCTGCTGTACACTACCTGTTATTAAGTAAAATACGTCCTTATCAGCAGAGGCCGCAGAGACGAGAATGTAAGAAATGGATGAGTCCAGCAGCTCCCTCACAAGCATAATCTCTGCATGAGCACCTATATCCTCCCGGGTCTGTGCACTGCTCTCTGTATCTACTCACTGTCCTCTCTTAGCTGGACCCAGTGTGGTATGTTTATCCGTGTCTGTGATAACCCAGGGCAGAGAAAATACATGCAAATAAGTTAACCCTTCAAATTCAGCATGATTATGAGAGGAGACAGTTGCTTGTGAAAACATTAGCTGTGTACGACCAAAGGCAATATTTAGTATATACAATGTCTATATAAGATCTGTCCAGATAGAGCCATAACTAGCATGAAAATATACATTGACAACTGGATGAGGCTTTGTGCCAACTCCTGAGCCTCATGGGAAGTATTTCTCAGTAACACCTAATGCCAGAGGTCCATATTTGCTGCCCAAATACTCTGAGTGAACTGCAGATCAACATACAAGCAAAATAATGTGATTATCGCCAGAAAAAAAAAAGAATAAAAAAAATACTTTTGAGGAGTCAGACACAGTGATGTCCTCAGGAAAATTCTGCATTATTTATAGGATTTATCAGAAACTCAGGTACCCTTAAAAGGGAGTCTATCAGCAGGTAAATCCGTACCAGACTAACAACAGTACCCTGTAGGACGACGTCTACACTTTCCAAAGATGTCTTTCTTATTCTGCATTGCAGCTCCATTTTCGTGAAAATCAGTGTTTTATTCTTATGCAAACTAGCTGAAAAGGGCTTTAGGGGAGTTTCTCCTCTTGCTGGGGCTTTACTCTCTGCTTCACCCTAGGGCAGGGGTGCCCAATACGTCGATCGCAATCTACCGGTCGATCGCAAAGGACGTATGGGCCAATCACGGGATGCAGCCAGGGATCCCAGGTGTATGCTTTATTCACAGTGCAGGCTGAGAGTCGACTCTCAGCCTGTGCTGTGAACAAGAACTCCGGACACTTGCAGGCCGGGCAGCAGCAGCACCGGGGGATGACATGCTCCCTGCTCTTAGGGATGGAGGGAGCCGGGGTGCTGCTTGTTCACAGCGCAGGCTGAGAGTCATCTCTGGACACTGGCAGGCGGAGCTGCCGCAGCCCCAGCCTGCCAGTGTCCAGAGATAACTCTCAGCCTGCGCTGTGAACAAGCAGACACCAGGGATCCCTGGGAGGCCACAGAATGCTGCTGTCTCCTGCTCTCACGCTCCGCCCAACCCCGCCCACAAGCCCCACCCTGCCCACAGACACTCCCCACCCACAGGCCCGCCCTGGCCCCGCCCACAAGAAGTGGGTAGTAGATCTTTTGCCTTGGTCAGTTTATAAAGTAGCTCACATGCTGAAAAAGTGTGAGCACCCCTGCCCTAGGGAGTTCAGTCTGACACCCAGCTCTGCCCTCCCCACCATTGATTGGGTGACACATCTTCCCCACTGTCCACACTTTCTGCAGATAGGAGCAGTTATTCGGAGCAGAGAGAAAAATGAAACTGGGCAGGAATCAGAGGAGTGGCTCCCATTATGGGATGCAAAGAGGTGGAAGCATTGAAATGTCTTCTATAACATGTTCTAATAGGGTACATAACAATAGCTTTCGAATGATACTCTGTAGTAACAAGAGCAGCTGTATACAGTAGCAATTTTGGGCAAATGTCAGTAATAGAACTGTCCTGCATCATGTTACCCCTACTGTCGTGTCTCTGTTTTTTAGCAAATTCACCAGATGTTTCAAATTTGCCTCTAGCAAATTCAGAATTGATATTTACTACAGAATCAATGGGGCTAATCCATGACGGGCCAATCTGCCAGACCTGCAGGAATAAATAGAACACGACTTCTTCTTGCCTTTTATTTTTCCAGTGGTGTTCACAAAATTCTGTGCAGATTTTTTTGATGTATATGAACAGTGTTACAAAAAAAATTGATTTCTGCACTGAATTTGTGCTGAAATTGTTATCAAAGCTTAAATATGTGATCACAGCCTGAGGATGCATTTAGCCATAGGACAAATAATGCATCTACACTGAGCCCTATGGTAGTGCGGGTATCCTCAATTGACCTGGATCAAGCGGGACAATCCCACATTTTAGGTGCTCTCCTGTTGTTCTGGGCAACAGTGATTTCAACTGTATCTGCACAAATGGCGATTTTCCTGGATGATATGTAATCATATATAATTATTTCTAATAATTAGCAGGTATATATGTATAACAATTATTAGATATCTATATAAATTATGGTCAATTAGACAGAAATTATGTAGATCGTAACTCAATATCTTATATAAACTAATAAATGAATATGACTCTTCACTTTCTGTGTTTAGCTCTGTTACACAGAAGGCATCAGTAACCTTGTCAGTTAAATATTACACATATAGGAGACCCCTGACATGTAACTAATGAACCACATGACCTACATACCACTAAGAATACTGTGCATTGATGCGTGAAGCCATACAAGAGAGCCGTAGAAGAAATGATTAACCTTCATACTACAGACCTACATGTTGGCACGTACGGTAAAAATATATTCTGACTGTATGCGCTAAACCAGTGACTCCTGGGAACCTTTGAAACTCGAATGAATTCTTTGACAAAAAAAATTTAACTGCAATGTGCAAGGGAACATGGTAGCAAGTGCTATACACTTGTAACACAAATTTACCAACTTTAGTTAGTTGAAAATTGGGAGGTTCCGTGCAATGAGGTGTGTGTCACACCCCTTTTGGAAGCATAACATACCCCTTTTTGAGAAAAAGGCAAGAATTTTGCCAACCACGTCCTTATTTTCGTGATGTGACCAGCACATAAAATACTGATGTCATATATAATATGACCATGAGCCCGGGAGATGCAGGAGCCTTCCGCCAGGTCTTGGAACAAACTCTCCGAAGCCGCTACACGTAAATGTCAACTCTGTCACCCTGTGCATCAGTTCTAGATTAAGCTGGGCAAAGCCGTAACTTGAAGCTCCTGGCCCCAATGCAAAATCTGTATTGGGGCCTTAAACTACCTAATAGAATAGTCTCAGAGGTAGCTTTGGGGCCCCTTAGGGTCCAGGGCCTGGTAGCAACGGGTACCGCTACACCCCTGAAATTGTTAAATATACAACCCACTTTATTATGTGGACACGTAGGCTGCCTGTGATGCCATATGTTGAATGTAGTGCAGCAAGTGTACTGTGCTGTGTGCCACTCTCGCAGTAAGGTAGGAAGGACTCATAGCACAGATCCCCACTGGGAGTTTCAGCTGCTCCCCTGTAGGTTAGTCCAAGCTAATGCATACCTCCAAACCGTCCTAGATTCTGCGGGACAGTCCTGGATTCCAGGTCCTGTCCCGCAGTCCTGGTCGGTGGGGGTTTTGTCCCAGTATTAACTCATCTGCCTCTGTAGAAGAAGCAGATGAGATGAATAAGGTGGTAAAGCAAGAGATGTCCGCGGACAGCCCTTGCCTCACCACTGTTACCTATGCTCCGGCCCATCACTGCACATCACGCCTGCAGCTCCCTGAACACTCTAGGAGAAGAGACAGAGCAGAAAGGGAGCAAGAACAGGTGAGTATCAGTGATTTTATTATATTAAACTTTGGGGGGACATTAGACTAGGGCAGAGATAAAAGAGGGCATTAAGCTGGTGGAAGATGAAAAGGGCAGTTAAACTGAGGGCAGATGAAAGGGGGCATTAAGTTGGTGGCAGATGAATGGGAACATTAAACTGGGGAAAGATGAAGGGGGGCACATTAAACTGTGGACAGATTGAGGGGGGGAAATTAAACTGGGGAAAATGGAGGAGGATATTAAACCATGGGGGTAGCTGTAGGGGGACATGTCTGCCTCTAATTGTCCCCCTCCAGTTGCCCCAGTTCAATGTCCCCCTCTATTTGCCCCGAGTTTAAACTGGGGCAGGAGGAGAGGGATTTCATACTGTGGTGCAATTGGAGGGGAACATTATAATGTGGTAGGATATAATTTTCGGGTGACTGTAGGAGTATTATACCATGTGGGGGCACAAAGAAAAATGGGTGAGAATGGGCGGAGTCAAAGTTGAGATGGGCAGAGCTTAATTTGCTGTGGCGGGCATATTTTGTCCCTCTTTCTGTCCTTTGAAAGTTGGGAGGTATGCTTATGTACAGCAAATAACACAAAATGAAGCTATGGAGCAGCGTTCAAGTAAGGGGAAGGTTTCTGAAACTTACTCCAAGAAGCGAGTGATGTAGTCTCTGCTGCAGCGTGACCATGTAAGTGGGGATGTGTCGTACAGTAGTTGTGGTGACATGATGTGAGGTCTCTTTCCTTTGGGTTCACAGTCATTCCCAACGCCATCATGTTGTACCCCGAAACTAGGTCACAGAAAGATAAAAGTTATTCTAGGTGGCTGAGCTAAGAAAATAAAAAGATGCAGCTTATAGATTTTATGTACAGATCCACACAACTAAAATGTTTTTAACAAATGCAACCATTCCTGGGATGTCTAATGTATGTCTTTGCCATCAAGTATCTAAACCAGATTTTACCTGTGTCCTAATTCATGTGTGACAGTAAAGGCCGTCGGCAGACCTGTGTCTTCATTTATGTTACAACTGCGGTGTGGTTGGCACATTCCAGACACGTGGGAAAGACCTAGAGTTTCACATGGGCGGTTCATGGAAGCACAGATGTCTCTTCTGCAATAAAAAAATCAAAAATGTAGTAATCCTTAGGTAAGGATGTATGTATGCTGTGTACATGTGTACTGTGTGCGTATATACATGGTATATAGGTCTAGGCATGAACGCTTTGCGAGTTAGGTGGCCAGCAGGATAATCTAGATGACGTCACCCTGATGGTTACTGTCTAGTGTTTGTAAAGTGGAGTAATGTGGCCTTAATGGTCCTTCCATTAACCTGGTAAGAAGAACAGCAACATCATGATGTAAAGGATGCTCTTCACTTTTCATGTTCATGGCCTTCTGCCACTTGCAAAAGCTGCGCAGAGAGTTGTCAGCATGGTGTGAAACTTTCAGGTCCTCCTTAAAGATGAGACCACAACATATTAACAACATGAAGACCAGCCAAGCTCTCGTTCTCGACTCTACTTCGCCTCTATCAAAAAGATACCAGTCCACCCTTAGTGAGCCTACAGGTTTCTCTATGTAATCTCAAACATTCAGGGCACTCGGTCTTCATCTCATTCCCTCAGTCATACTTCTTTTTACCCTTCCATCCTACACGTCCTTACAACTACTCGACTACTCTAAACTCTCTGATGTTTACCTCCCTTTATTCTCTTGTTCCACAGCCCCAAAGGTGCTTGCATGTCAATAGGTTGCCTCTCCTTGTTACCTCATCGCTCTCCAGTAGGATCAGACGTACAACAACGATGTTTATCCTGTTCCCAATGCTAGCATCATGGAAAAGGCCAGCTACCTATTAGAAAGAAATCAGTAAGAGGATATACATGTAAGATATAGGAAAAGCAAGGCGTATGAAATGAGGAATGGGTGTCAAAACTGTGAGATATAGTGAAACCTCTTGAGCAACCACCAAAGATTGCATTTGACTAAGGCCTCACATTGTGGAAACACAGCTTTTTTTTTGTTGCAGATTTTGTTGCGTTTTTTTGAGCCAAAGCCAGAAGTGAATTGAGCAGAAGGCAGAAGCATAAGTACTTTTTATATATTTTCCATTCCTTTTGTAAACGAATCCTGGCTGTGGCTCAAAAAAACGCTGCAAAAGCTGCAACAAAAAAAAGCTGCATTTCCGCAACATGGACCTTAGCCTTTCACTTGAACCCAGAATTTTAAACCAATAGATAGATAGATCAGGGTCACTTGAACTGAAAAATGTTTTCACCTTGAGAATTAGCGCCCCCATTGGCAAGATATCACTGTTATCAATATACAAATTTGGGGCAACTAGGGTGTTGAACTTGCTTTAAAGAGGCAAACAGCAACATCTGCATTGATCCAAAGAGCCATAAACAATGACATCTTGGCCATGGAGGCCGCCATTTACAAGATGAAAACACCCTAACCTATTTATCTATGGAGCTGGGATGATATGCTCGAACTACCTATAAAGGATGATCTTTTATGATATCACTGAAAATCTGGTTGGGATAAAGAGGTGAAATTCGCAAAGAGGTGGTGCTTTGTAGAGGTTTTACTGTATATTGCAAAAGTAATATAAATATATATTCACTCATCCTCACCATATTCATAATGGTTAGTACATAGTTCTCTACGCTGTTCTTTCCATGATATTCCACCATCTTGGAGTCAGCCACAACTAGGGTTTCCACCCATTTTTCCTTGCTAATGGATCGTCGAGATATAAGTCTCTCTCGTCTCTCTCGGGCCTCTGACTGTTCCCAACGTTCTCTTCTCCTTTCCCACTTAACATGGGCGTCTGGATTCTCTATCAAAACATAGTTTTCAGGTATCACATCATTAGATAGTAAAAGAATAATGGGAACTAAACAGTCCAAAAAGTCCAAAATGTCATAATAGTCTTAATTGGACTGAGGAGATTAAAGGCTGTTTTACCTTTAACACCGCAGCTGCTGTACCCTGACTCCTGCCCATCTACTAAATGACGGCGGTAGATCCGATGGGGCATTCCTTTTTCCAAAGACGGCATTTCTGTGATCACTGGTTCTATCAGGAAATCCTCGTGCTCCAACTGGAAGACTCCTCTCTTGTAGAAAATGATAATATGAAAAAACAGCATAAGGTTAAGTGGAAGACGAAACATTTTGCTGGTCATTGAGGTAATCAAAGGGTATTAGATGTATTAAATTCTAACCTGGAGGGCAAAAATGGATTTCTACGTGATCAGTGACAAGACAAACAGATGTTTAATGTCTCAGACCCGGAACACCTGGCATCTTAGTCAACCCTCAAACACTTTGTCTGACCTTGCACACCTGGGATTAGACATCCCTCACACATGCCAGACTCCGCACACCTGGGAAACCCCCATCTGATGCAGCAAATCCCATTCACTCTGAGACATAATGAAGAATGGGATGCTATGTACCAGAACTGATTCTAAGTATGGATAATGTGAAAGCAATGGTTTTCCACTTACCAGACCACTGCAGATACTTATAGCAGCATTTCCAACATGATGGTGGTGGGTTTGTACCTCGCCCTGCATATGGCATGAGCTGGAAGGTCGGCTGATAATTCTCGACTCCTTGATGCCTCCATTACGCCATTCACTCACAAAGCCAGGGGCCAGCAGCTGGTGGTTCTGACTAAGGTTGAAGGTCAACTCAACTCCTTTGTACTTAATCTCATAGAAGGTAGAGGAGCCAGTGCTTGAAGTAAGTGCCCTCTTCTGTAGATTGCGGGGTGTTAGGTCATAGGTTAGGAAATTACCACGTTCATCTACTCGAGCAGGAAGTACAATGTCTGCGTCCAGGGAGAAGCTGAGAGGAATATCTGAGGGGACAAAAGCGGAGATGGCTGTCATGCCTATATTCAGTTTCTGTGTAATGGCCTTTCGTGATACTAGAGACCTGTATGTGGTACGTAGAGGATGGCATTGAGTTACCATACGGTAGATACTGTATATTTTATAGGGAGAATGAAGATGAGCTTTATTACAAAAGGCAGTCAATGTATAAAGATTTGATCCTATGTGTCCTGAGTATATTTTACATGTCGAGTTTACTGCTATCAATTTCATCTCGCGGTCACCAAAGGTACCTGGAAATTAATGTTATATTACCCTCTGTATATTTTGTCTTTGGCATTTTAGGGCCCATATAGGAAAATGAAGAGGAATTCGAGCTAGAATTGTGCCACAAATTTCCCTCCACTTTTCAGCCCTGGGTGTCCTGCAAACCGCAAATCCTGCTCCAGCATTTGCCATGGAATCAACCTCAAGATCGATATCATCATTTACATTGGAGGCATCTCTTACTGTACCAATAACATGGGAGTGACAACTAGTCAAAAACACTACTAAAACATCTCCCATGCATAGGCTCTGCAGGGGAATGTCCCATATCCCATAACTCACATGGTGGGCGTTACTTAGGAAGTAGTGAGATTGTAGTTACCTGCATGCGGCAAATATACATAGAAGATAGGATTATTAAATATCACAGAAACCTCTGGTCTTGATTGGGTGTTGTCTTTTTAAAGGGGTGGCCTTCTAGAGAGATTTTGCTGTATAAGGTCCTCAAGGAGTAATAGCTGGCTTTGGGCCTATATGGTAATGCCCAGACGTCACATGGTCTGGTATATTACCATATAGGCCCAAAGCCTGTGCTAGGAGTACCATATAGGCCCAAAGCCTACTAAGATTAAAGAGGACCTTTCATGGGTTTGGGCAAAGGCAGCTCTATATACTGCTGGAAGGAAATGAATTCAGCACACTGTCGGCTTTCCAGCAGTATATAGAACTGCCTTTGCCCAAACCCATGAAAGGTCCTCTTTAACATCGGATCCCGGAGAGGTAACAGTGTTTATTATGTTCTCTCATCTCCCCTGGGGCTCCGATTATTATACTCGGGGGGTCTGAAAAGACCCCCGAGTATAATAATAGAGCTTGAAGGGTCCACTGTGGCCCCTGTAACCTCTATTATGACCCACAGTCTATTGTGCCACTCTGGGGCATAATATAGGCTGCAGGGGCCGCTGTGGGATATATATATATATATATATATATATAGGGGTTGGGTGCGTGGAGAAGTGAGGAGTCAAAGATGTCTGTGCTTCAAACTTTACAGAGTCAAGACACAGCTGAAAGAAGTGGTCATGGCGGTCCAAAGGGAAGAGAAGGGAAATGTGGGAAGCCGTCTCCTGTGAGTATTACTGCATTGTATTTATTGTAATGGCAGAATGTAATGGCAGAAAATATGAATCGCATTTGAAAAATGCATTTTTTGGGAAAAAAAATTCAAAAAATCCGGGGGGGGGGGGGGAGACCCCCTGGTAAGTAAGGCCCCGCCAAAGTCAATTGCCCAGGGCCCCGCAAAGCCTGGATCCGCCACCGATGTAGTAACTTCAGGAGGCTCTAGTACAATATTTATTAATCTTGGCAATAAGAAGTTGTTTCTGTGTTCTCACTGGGATTGTCGAAAACTATTTTCTATGACTCATGACAAGAGGAGATTACTGGGGCTTCCTCACTTTATGTAACGTCCGTCCTGTGGCTATGGTGATCTAGGCCAGGATTCACAGCCACTGTTTTTCGCATATTATGACCTATACAGTTTTTCCTTACTATATCCCATGATCTTTTATTCCCATGTTTCCCAAGAGAAGTCCTATAAAAATGAAAAAGAGCAGTATGTAGTCTTTTGTCGTCTGTGTATTCCCAATTCTGGGAACCTGCGGGCCGTCCCTTCCCCCCTAGCACTAATTAGCACTCCAGTGTCCACAACAATCCAAGTCCCATGGACAGCTGCCTCACAGCTGGGCTGAGAAGAACCAGCTGACCGTCTACATCCTCGATCCACGTGTAAGACGCAATAACAATCAGGGAAATGGATTATACATAAACCCTCTGCATCCTTGATTTAGTTTTAGGATTACAGATCCTTCAAAAATGAGGGGTCAATTGATTCCATCTACATATGTAGTGGTAAACTCTGTGCATTTGATCTTTTATCATCTTAAAATGGAAATATTGCCTAAAATTCATTTATATTGGTAATATTGTCAAAACAGTATGGACTGTGCACCTAAATATTCATCAGATCCACTAACATTGACTGCAAATGAATGGGGCATATGGGGCTAGGGAAATCCGTATGGAAAAGCTATAAATTAGCCTCACTGAACAGGGCTAATCCTTATTAATTACTCATTATGCTTACTTATATAGCACCATCATATTCTGCAGCGCTTTACAGACATTGACAGTCACTGTCCCATCATATAGGGCTTACAATCTACAGCCTCTATCAGTATTTTTGAAGTGTGGGAGTAAACCCACACAAACACAGGAAGAACATACCAACTCCTTGCAGATGTGTCCTTGGCAGGATTCGAACCCAGGACTCCAGTGCTAACCACTGAGCCACCTTATGCAAATCTTATGGCACATATAAGTATCAGCCTTAGATTTGTGCTGCAGATTCATTAGTAAGTTCATGCAGAGGCAGAAACAGATGGTAGAGGAACCCTGTGCAGGTACAGTATACGTGTGCCTTGTTATTCCATATCGTACAACCATTATTTCCAATATATTAGTAATTTATAGCCTAGAAATTCAATACCTAAGGTATTTATATACAATCTGATAGACATTATGAAGCTGTTTATGGTGAAAATGGGCCTCCTAACTTCATGGGCACCTGTGCATCTGCAAAATCCAAGATGTGAAAACACGCCACAAAGATTTATGTGTCATAGACAAGTTCATAGGTTGTTGATTCAAAGCTAATGTTCCAGGCACTTGAAATACTATTAGTAAATTGGGTCCTTCTAGTTCAGCTGTGTGTGGCTTCCAGAGATATAGGGAGAGCATATAATCTGATGTAGCAACATTAGCCTCAAAATCCTCACCAAAAAGACAGCTCCCATTGAAATCAATGGGAGCTGGTCAGGTCTTTTTTCTGGGAGCTCATTCTTCAGGCCGCTTTGCCTCGCAAATCCGCCTGAAGACAATCTCTCCTCCCAACTAGGCCCATTCATTGGGCCTAATCCGGAGCGGAGTGCACGACTGGATGCCGCTGCAGTGCCTCAGTTTCCAGACCAAAAAAACTCTGTATGCACTCAGCCTTAACTATAAGGAAAAGCATGTGGAGATAACCATGGGTTGTCTGTATACTGGAAGACTTTGGTTGGAGGAAATACTTGCACATTAAGTCAGTTACTTTCTTTAAGCAATTTTAGTTTAATACACAGTTATCTCATAACCGTAGAAACCCTTTAATATAATGTTCCTGGAAGAAACTCCCAATAGCAGAATACTACTGAACACAAGATGTAAATAGAGATGAGCGAGTACTGTTCGGATCAGCTGATCCGAACAGCATGCACGCATTAAAATGAATGGATGCACCTGGTACTTCCGCTTTGACGCCGGCTGGCCGCTTAACCCCCCATGTGCCAGCTACGTCCATTCATTTCAATGCGTGCGTGCTGTTCGGATCAGCTGATCCGAACAGTACTCGCTCATCTCTAGATGTAAACTCATAAAATACAGTGCGGTGCAAAAGTTTAGGGTCAAGGCTCCAAATTTTGTCACATTTTTTTCTGTTGCAGATTTTGCTGTGTTTTTTTGAGCCAAAGCCAAGAATGGTATCAAAGGAATGGAAAATATATAGGAAATGCTTATGCTTTTACCTTCGCTCTATCAACTCCTGACTTTGGCTCGGCAAAATCTGCAACAAAAAAACCTGAGATTTTGAAGGAAGGGAGGTTGTTCCCCCCATCTTGGAGATCTAAGCTCAGATCTTCTATGGATGTAGACTTGCTCGAATCCTTCTGTCTCTTTATGTAATCCTAGACAGACTAGATGATGTTGAGATCAGGGATCTATGGAGGCCATATCATCACTTCCAGGACTCATACTCTAAAGGGTGGTCACCCCAATATTGAGGGGATTTAGATTGATTTTTTTCTTCATGTCCTTAATTTAGTTAATTGATAAAAATAAACTATTAACCTTTCTATTTTGCACAAATTTGCAGTGGTGGATTAGTACATAACTAAGAACGATGATAATAAAAAGTAATGACAATATAAAGTACAAAAGAACGGAATACCAAACACGCTGGCAGTGAAAGCACATAGACCCCATAGACTATAATGGGGTCCGTGTGTTCTCTGGACGAATAATGCGGACATGAAAGTAGATCACAAAGTACTTCTCTGTCCGCATGTTCCGTGTGGACACTTGCGGAGAGCACACAGACCCCATTATAGTCTATGGGGTCCATGTGCTTTCACTGCACACTGCTTGCCAATGCGTTTGGTATTCCATTCGGGGGGGCTCCATGTGGACTCCCTGAACGGATTACCAAACACAGATGTGAACAAGGGGTTAGAGTTTTTCATCAGGCCACAACTAGGAATGGACACTACAAAGGGATAATATACAATACTCATGCCAATGTTATCATTGTCTGAATTTGAACATTACATAATGCCTGACCTTCACATTTCTTGTAAAAATTGGGATTGGCCATGTTGAATTTTTGGATCTGCTCTCATGACAGTGCACAAGCCAGCACTGGATGAATGTTAATTGGTGTCAATGAGGAAACTGCAAAGGGTCTTTAAAGCCAATGATTTTGGGATGGAATAGTTCTTGTATGGAGCCAAAAATGATTTCAACAGGTCATAAACTATGAAGTGTTCTTGGACTGAGAGACAGCAGAGTCTTCTATAGTAAAGTCAAACAGCAGCACAAAGCGCCTGGTCCAAATAATCATCATTAAAGGGGGTCGAACGGTTAAAAAACTTATTTCCACATCTCCCGTCAGGGGGCATTCACACTTGTGTCTGGTGAGCTGGGACTCAGAGCTGTAGGAGTTCCCAGAATTCTATGGTCTCATACAGGACCTCTGTATGCCTGTGACCTTATACAGGGTTAATATGGTACTTCAAGGAGGCCCCATAGAGCAGCATGTGAGAAACTGCAGGTCTGACGGATGGAAATCCTAAATATGATGAATAAAAATTATGTCAAGACTTCCTACAATAAACTCAGTTAAAGGAATTGTTCAGTTCCTCAGTATAGGTTATCAGTTAAACTGGTTATGATTGGGGGTCTGACTATGCAGATCAGCAGCGAGTGCCGTGACCTCTTCATTGATTCACATTGTATGCCGCTTATTTCATAGCAGCCATACAAGGGAATAACAGCCCCATCCCATTCACTTCTATGAGACAAGTTTGTAGTAACAACCCTTTCAAACAGCTGATCATTTGAGGTCTCGGGTGTCAGACCCCCACTGATCTTTTATTAAGGTTAGATCATCAATCAAAAAAAGTGCTGGACAACCCCTTTAAAACTCATTCCTAATATTTGTGTTGTTAATGTTACCATATTGTGAGCGTAGCCATGTATCTGTCCATATTTGCCAACATGTTATTAGATTAGACTAAATATTTTATTGCAAGATTTCCAGTCTTTGCTTGTGTTACGGTTGCAGCTGACCTCTTCATTTTGTTTTTTTCCAGTCCCTCCCACGGCTATGAACAACAAGCTTTTGTACACATCCAGCCATGGTGGAATTTGACTCAATAAGTCACAGATACATTAGTATAGGCAAAGATCCTGCAATAGTGTTCAGGCATTCCACCTGCACAAGTCTGTTCCCATATTCTCATATCTGTACTATAGAGATATTTGTAGAAATGAGACCATAGTAGTAGACATGACAAAGACCTAGCTAAAATTCTACATAATGAAAACAATAATGGTGTGCGGGTAGACAGACCAAAGTAAATATTTAAGAGGTCACAGTCCATGCATGGACGCTGTGGACACTGCAAACAGCTATCTGGAAGGGGTGCAAAGAAAACCTTATAGGAGCCTTCACACGGAGTTACGCTCCGCTCATTCTGAACATAAAACTCGTTCAGAATGTGCGCGTGAAAACCAGATCCCATTGATTTCAATGGATAGCGCGCGTATGCCGGCACCCATAGAAATCAATGGGATCTGGTTTTTACTCGCTCATTCTGACCGAGTTTTACGTTCAGAATGAGCAGAGCATAACTCCTTGTGAAGGCTTAAGGCCTGATAATCCTGAATGAACTGTAATATAGGTATATTGGTTATAACTCCACTTTCCCAGAAATCAAACAAACACTTCCAATCAAATGGAATAGGTTAGCGAATGGTTTCGTATTTGCAGGTGATTTTCTTCTTATTGTATGGGGAAATGTTCATGGTAATACAGTCCTATGAAAAAGTTTGGGCACCCCTATTAATCTTAATCATTTTTAGTTCTAAATATTTTGGTATTTGCAACAGCCATTTCAGTTTGATATATCTAATAACTGATGGACACAGTAATATTTCAGGATTGAAATGAGGTTTATTGTACTAACAGAAAATGTGCAATATGCATTAAACCAAAATTTGACCGGTGCAAAAGTATGGGCACCTCAACAGAAAAGTGACATTAATATTTAGTAGATCCTCCTTTTGCAAAGATAACAGCCTCTAGTCGCTTCCTGTAGCTTTTAATCAGTTCCTGGATCCTGGATAAAGGTATTTTGGACAAACAATTCAAGTTCAGTTAAGTTAGATGGTCGCCGAGCATGGACAGCCCACTTCAAATCATCCCACAGATGTTCAATGATATTCAGGTCTGGGGACTGGGATGGCCATTCCAGAACATTATAATTGTTCCTCTGCATGAATGCCTGAGGATTTGGAGCGGTGTTTTGGATCATTGTCTTGCTGAAATATCCATCTCCGGCGTAACTTCAACTTCGTCACTGATTCTTGAACATTATTCTCAAGAATCTGCTGATACTGAGTGGAATCCATGCGACCCTCAACTTTAACAAGATTCCCGGTGCCGGCATTGGCCACACAGCCCCAAAGCATGATGGAACCTCCACCAAATTTTACAGTGGGTAGCAAGTGTTTTTCTTGGAATGCTGTTTCTTTTTGGACGCCATGCATAACGCCTTTTTTTATAACCAAACAACTCAATCTTTGTTTCCAAAATGAAGTTGGCTTCTCCAAATGTGCTTTTGCATACCTCAGGCAACTCTATTTGTGGCGTACGTGCAGAAACGGCTTCTTTCTCATCACTCTCCCATACAGCTTCTCCTTGTGCAAAGTGCGCTGTATTGTTGACTGATGCACAGTGACACCATCTGCAGCAAGATGATGCTGCAGCTCTTTGGAGGTGGTCTGTGGATTGTCCTTGACTGTTCTCACCATTCTTCTTCTCTGCCTTTCTGATATTTTTCTTGGCCTGCCACTTCTGGGCTTAACAAGAACTGTCCCTGTGGTCTTCCATTTCCTTACTATGTTCCTCACAGTGGAAACTGACAGGTTAAATCTCTGAGACAACTTTTTGTATCCTTCCCCTGAACAACTATGTTGAACAATCTTTGTTTTCAGATCATTTGAGAGCGGGCTGTCCATGTTCGGCGACCATCAAACTTAACTGAACTTGAATTGTTTTGTAGAAAGAAATGGTCCAAAATACCTTCATCCAGGATCCAGGAACTGATTAAAAGCTACAGGAAGCGACTAGAGGCTGTTATCTTTGCAAAAGGAGGATGTACTAAATATTAATGTCACTTTTCTGTTGAGGTGCTCATATTTTTGCACCAGTCAAATTTTGGTTTAATGCATATTGCGCATTTTCTGTTAGTACAATAAACCTCATTTCAATCCTGAAATATTACTGTGTCCATCAGTTATTAGATATATCAAACTGAAATGGCTGTTGCAAACACCAAAATATTTAGAACTAAAAATGATTAAGATTAATAGGGGTGCCCAAACTTTTTCATAGGACTGTATCTAATGTGTCTCATAAGATATTTATAGGTCTGATATTTACTGGCGCTCTTAATTTCTAATAAGCCCAACCTATAAATCTAAATAATCTGAAACTTCCTTCTGCATTCACTATAATGGACACGCCTGACTTCTGGGACAGCTACTTTTCCCACTAGAATTCCATATTTTGCATTACTTCCTCTCCCAGAACACATATTCCGGTGGATCCAAAAATAACAATATTAGCAGAAGGTCCCTTTAATGCTTGTTTTAGGATTCTTAGCTCCAGCTCTAAACAACAGCATATAATCTGTATATAAAGACACAAAAAGACTACAGAAATTCTATTAAGGCCAATATTGGTGCCCACGCCTTTTAGTAAAATTTAGTATCATTGAGGCCAAGCAGCTTCAAATTTCCAACCTAGTGGACACCCTAAATTTTTGTAACATTACCATTGAACAGGACATCCTTTACAGGCAAAACCATCCCTGAGTCAAGATGAGAACTTCACTACTGACAGAAGCATTCGCTGACTGTATCAGGTAAAGTAGTATCATTACAGTATACAGGCCACTCTGAAATCTCCATGTGATCACAATTTTTATAACACAAGCTATATTGCTCCTATAGACAGGGTCACACTGGCCCATGGGCATACAGGTTATTTCTTTGGTGGGCCCCTCAGCCATGGTGGGCCCACACACCCCACTACATGCATGAGCAGTGCACAGCACAGTACAGAACACTCACTGTACAACATATAGTTAGGCAGTGTACAGCATCTCAACCAGCCTCTGCATCTTTACAATAAAATGCGTAGATTAATTTAACTACCCAGGTAAAATATACTATATAGACACATTGACATCTAGACCCATAGGCAAGCTAACCAGTGTCCTCTCTCTCCAGGCCCCTTTGCTGTAGGAGACATCACAAACATCTTGTAGCATTTTCTTGTGATGGCATATCACTGGCTCACAATGCTAGGAAGGCTCTAGTTTTAAGTCAAGAGCCACTCAGCAGATTAGTGACAGGACCCCTCAAGAGAGCCCAAAGCTATGTCTAGATAGCAAGATACTTCTGAAAAAAATACATGGCACCATTTTAGGAACTTGCAAATAAGAATAAGATAAAACTTTCATGTAGCTGCACAGGGGGCTCCTGGAAAGAAATTTACTGGTGAGCCCTATGCAATGTAGCCTGACACTGTCTATAGATGACAGAGATGTGACAAGAGAGTTTAACAGTGACACGGTGGAAAAGGGGGAGACTAAGAAGATGAACACAGTAAGAAGTATTCTGAATACAATCTATGAACAAAATGACAGGATAGGTTGTACAACTACATATACGGGCAGCATGGTGGCTCAGTGGTTAGCACTGCAGCTTTGCAGCACTTGAGTTCTAGGTTCAAATCCTGCCAAGGACAACATCTGCAAGGAGTTTGTATGTTCTCCCCGTGTTTGTGTGGGTTTCCTCCGGGTACTCTGGTTTCCTCCCACACACCAAAGACATACTGATAAGGAATGTATGTGGGATAGTGACTGATAATACAGTCCTATGAAAAAGTTTGGGCACCCCTATTAATCTTAATAATTTTTAGTTCTAAATATTTTGGTGTTTATAACAGCCATTTCAGTTTGATATATCTAATAACTGATGGACACAGTAATATTTCAGGATTGAAATGAGGTTTATTGTACTAACAGAAAATGTGCAATATGCATTAAACCAAAATTTGACCGGTGCAAAAGTATGGGCACCTCAACAGAAAAGTGACATTAATATTTAGTAGATCCTCCTTTTGCAAAGATAACAGCCTCTAGTCGCTTCCTGTAGCTTTTAATCAGTTCCTGGATCCTGGATAAAGGTATTTTGGACAAACAATTCAAGTTCAGTTAAGTTAGATGGTCGCCGAGCATGGACAGCCCGCTTCAAATCATCCCACAGATGTTCAATGATATTCAGGTCTGGGGACTGGGATGGCCATTCCAGAACATTGTAATTGTTCCTCTGCATGAATGCCTGAGGATTTGGAGCGGTGTTTTGGATCATTGTCTTGCTGAAATCTCCATCCCCGGCGTAACTTCAACTTCGTCACTGATTCTTGAACATTATTCTCAAGAATCTGCTGATACTGAGTGGAATCCATGCGACTCTCAACTTTAACAAGATTCCCGATGCCGGCATTGGCCACACAGCCCCAAAGCATGATGGAACCTCCACCAAATTTTACAGTGGGTAGCATGTGTTTTTCTTGGAATGCTGTTTCTTTTTGGACGCCATGCATAACGCCTTTTTTTATAACCAAACAACTCAATTTTTGTTTCCAAAATGAAGCTGCCTTGTCCAAATGTGCTTTTTCATACCTCAGGCAACTCTATTTGTGGCGTACGTGCAGAAACGGCTTCTTTCTCATCACTCTCCCATACAGCTTCTATTTGTGCAAAGTGTGCTGTATAGTTGACCGATGCACAGTGACACCATCTGCAGCAAGATGATGCTGCAGCTCTTTGGAGGTGGTCTGTGGATTGTCCTTGACTGTTCTCACCATTCTTCTTCTCTGCCTTTCTGATATTTTTCTTGGCCTGCCACTTCTGGGCTTAACAAGAACTGTCCCTGTGGTCTTCCATTTCCTTACTATGTTCCTCACAGTGGAAACTGACAGGTTAAATCTCTGAGACAACTTTTTGTATCCTTCCCCTGAACAACTATGTTGAACAATCTTTGTTTTCAGATCATTTGAGAGTTGTTTTGAGTAGCCCATGATGCCACTCTTCAGAGGAGATTCAAATAGGAGATCAACTTGCAATTGGCCACCTTAAATACCTTTTCTTATGATTGGATACATCTGGCTATGAAGTTCAAAGCTCACTGAGGTTACAAAACCAATTTTGTGCTTCAGTAAGTCAGTAAAAAGTAGTTAGGGGAATTCAAATCAATAAAATGATAAGGGTGCCCATACTTTTGCACCGGTCAAATTTTGGTTTAATGCATATTGCACATTTTCTGTTAGTACAATAAACCTCATTTCAATCCTGAAATATTACTGTGTCCATCAGTTATTAGATATATCAAACTGAAATGGCTATTGCAAACACCAAAATATTTAGAACAAAAAATGATTAAGATTAATAGGGGTGCCCAAACTTTTTCATAGGACTGTATCTGTAAAGCTCTGTGGAATATGATGGTGCTATATAAGTAAGCATAATAAATAAATATAAATAATAATACTCATACACAATAATAAAATACATAATTGTAGTAAGAAATTTACAACGTCCTGCAGAATATGTTGACGCTCTATAAATAAAATATTATTGTTATTGCTACTATTCTACTGCTACAAATACTGCCACTACTACTTCTATTACTATTACAGCTATTGCTGCTACAACTACTACCTTTACTACTATTGTTACAACTTCTACTGCTGATACTTCAACTATTACTGTTACAGCTGCTACTGCTACTACTTCTTATACTACCACTACTGTTACAGCTATTGCTGCTACAACTACTACTTCTAATACTATTGTTACAACTTCTGCTACTCAGAATTCTACTGTTACAACGTCTGCTACTGCTGCTACTTCTACTGTTACAACTGTTGCTGCTCCTACTTCGTCTACTACTACTGTTACAGCTATTGCTTCTACAACTACTACGTCTACGACACCTAATACTTCTAAAACTACTGTTTCCGCTGCTGCTACTACTGTTACAATTGTTGCTGCTACAACAACTACTTCTGCTACTACTGTTACCGCTGCTACTACTATTAATTCTACTAGTGCTACAGCTGCTGCTGCTACTACTGCTACGACTACTGTTACAACTGTACTACTATACTATTACAACTACTGCTATTACTGTTACTGCTGCGGCTACCACTACTACTGCTACTCCTTCTACAGCTGCTTCTGCTGCTACTGTTACTACTTTTACTGCTACTATTACTGTGACTGCTACAATTACTACTGCTAAAACTACTTCTGCTACTACGGTGAATGCTACTACTATTGTTACTGCTGCTACTATTACTGTTACTGCTACAACTGCTGCTACTGAAACTCCTTCTACAGCTGCTGCTGCTACTACTGTTATCGCTACTACTATTGTTACTGCTGCTACTACTATTACAACTGCTACTACTACTCCTTCACTCCTTCTACAACTGCTTCTGCTACTACTGTTATCACTACTACTATTGTTACTGCTGCTACTACTATTACTGTTACAACTGCTACTACTACTACTCCTTCTACAGCTGCTTCTGCTACTACTGTTATCGCTACTACTATTGTTGCTGCTACTACTATTACTGTTACAACTGCTGCTACTATTACTACTACTAGTAGAGATCACTGGCTGCAAAAATGGAGCTTCATTTCAATAAAGTTGTGCAGTTCAAACAAGCCCACTTCATATTGTCAATCCAAGTTCTCATTCCTGGACACTCATCAATTTGCTTTTGGCGAGGAAATCCCCACTATTATCAATGGGTGCTTAGGTGGAGCATCTATACGGTCTTCCATTATCAAGGATGAAGGTTTTGGCTTTAGCCATGCTGGGGTGTTCCCTATAAAGCAGACACTCCATATAGGTATATTGTTGAGCAGTAAAACACTACATATCACTGCATGGGGATACATAACCTACAATGACACCTCAGCAGCTGGGAGGTCGCAGCAGCTGGATACTCAGAAATGTTATGTTGGTATACACACTTATGGCATTGTAATAACATTTACAGGTGTGATGGAATGCAGACCGCAATGAAGACATTATCGCTCAACCAGAAGATGTCAAATTCATGGACCAACCGCAGAACAGTTTATTTACAGATTATGGCAAGACGATTAAAGATTTCTGCTGCTCTGACCACTGTGGATGTATAACTTCCACCATACCAAAGAGCAGCAGCAAATACATGAAAGGACTCAACAATATGCTGGTGTCGATGCTTGGAACATTTTGGATTTGTAAGAGTCATATAGACTATGGCTAGCTTTGCAGCCAACAATGTGACCGTGATCAGATGTTTAGTTACATACAGATATTTTACAACAGCGATTTTGGCACAAAACATGTGGGAACAACTCTGAAAATGTAACACTTTTGTTCATGATGGGGTCTTTCTTTTGAGCTATTCAGAAAACTTGTAGAACGTCAACCATACGTTATTACTACAGTATAAGCTTTGACAGAACTGCAGTTTGGTTGGGTGTCATCGTTGTTACATACAGTTTTGCAATATTTTTCAACTTCTGCCATTTTTGGACTTTCATTCAGGCTGTCAAACAAGACCAAGCCCTGTCTTTCTGCAGGCGGTGATAGCTGATAGGGTTAAGTGAGTACAATCCCTAACAGTGTGTGGGCAGAGCCGTGATGTACAAGGAGACCCTGCTAATGTTTAACCCTTCCTTGGACAATGACTCTTACAATTACTTTTACTCGTTATTCCACTTGACCCGACAATATTATTATATTTTCTGTTACTATTTATACTCAATACCTAGTTATTCTTGACAAAAAAAGCTGACACTCTAAGCTTTAAAAAAGAGATATACTGCAGGAGAAATCAATACAAGCTTCACCAACCTGAGAAGTACTGACCTGAAATCATTGGGGTGACCTCTTGCACAGCCCAGCAGAGGAGAATGAGCAGGAGCAGCATCTTGAGATTGCAGGTTGCAGATTGTATCAATGGAGGGTTGGGGACAACATGCTAGTGTAGTGGTCCAGGAGCCAGAGCTGTGTTTTGCTATGGTGTGTGGATACAATGTGTGATAGAATGAATGTGTGTACTTATGTGTATGTGCAGGAATATTTACTGTCCTTTGTGATATTCTATTGATACATGTGCTCTTTGTTAGTGTGATGTGCAGAGTGATGTTTTGTAGGGGACAATGGGAGGGATCATTTCTTGCTATGTCCCTGTTTCTTGGAGCAGTACATCTGGGTATCTGCTCTGTCCTCTGGTGACACAATGTATCCAACATCCAGGAGATTCTCCAACTCTTTTGTCTCTTGTCATCTGTTTCTTGTCTAGGGCTCTCAAGTTCACAGACCCTCCTCCTGCACCCCAATCTCCCCTCCTCTTGCACTGCCTCTTATCCCTTGTCCTTCCCACACTCTCTTTGCTTCCCTTGTCTTTCATCTGTTCCTCTCTACTGCCCCCTTTTCATCCTACATTCCTTATGTGATCACTAGTCTTTCTTATTTTTTTTAATATCGTGCATTAACTCTTTCTTTATCTGCAAATAATTCTAACTCATTAATATGAAGATCCTGTAAATTGTTGATTTTTCTTATTTCTAACTTTTTTGGAAAGGTCTGTCCAGCCAGCGAATGACACTTCAGTCTTGCACGCTGCTGCCATCTGGTGATGGCTTCTGAAAAACTCTTTCAATCCCTATATTGCTTTAAAAAACAAGCTACAAAATTATTGGCCCAGGTTATTTATTATACATTGCAGTCCCAATTTAATAAAAGTCAATGTAACTGACACATTGTACGCCGATTTCTACAAGACAGTCATACAACACTAGTACAGCACAAAAGTTGTAACCAGCTACAATGTTTTAGAGACTGTTGAGTTACAATGTCATTGGTTAACACTTGGTTTCTTTAGCTATCATGATTTACAGCTGAGTGTCATAGCTAGATGATATACAGAGTGTGTAGAAGTACCCAGGATCCGGCGCCTGAGTGGACCCAAATGGATGGAAGTATTATACATGACCATGATGGTTGGTCCTTCTGTTAAAGGGAACCCATCAGGTGGTTTCTCAACCTTAACCACAAATCATGTGTAGCATCAATGGTATTTCCTATGGTACCCCACACTAAGCGTTATATTGCTAAGAAGGTCAAGTTATACATTGTTAGACCTTGGTTCAGCATATATAAATTTACCTTAACTAGTCCCGGGAGACATGGTGGAGCCTCATCTAGACATATAGTCATTGCACTAAATCACACATAGGCCCCATAGGGTGTGTATTAATGCAATGACTACATGCCTAGATGAAGCCGCTCCTCGCCCCCTGTGACTAGTTAAGCTAAACTTGCGTATGCCAAAACTAATTCTCTATAAGCTTATAACGTGATATCAGCAACAGAAATCTTATTGAGGGGCACCAAAGAATAGCTGTTTTGCCAGGATGCCAAGAGTTGACATTTCTGATCATATAGTATATCAAACATCTTTAAGCCTAGGTTCACATCTGCATTGGAGTCTTCCCATGTGGACCCGGACGACAGAGAGATGAATACGAGAGTGAACCTAGCGCAACCTATATATGTAATAAACACTGAAGGAACTATTCACGTTGCTTTCTTTACATTGTACAGATGAATACACACATGGCAGATTTGTTGCAGTAATTTCTGAGTATCAATTGTTTTCAAGTGAAAGAAGATGTTTGAGTAGGTTTTGGAAGCCCACTTCAATGAATCGGACGGATACAGAATTTTCAGCAACAAATTTGATGCATGTAAATATGTCCTTAACACTACTAAGTTAATGTTACCTCTGCAGTTATCACATCGTGTCAGAGTCTCAACTGGACTCCTTTGCTGTAGATAGCGCTGAAAACTGCCAGGCAAAAAAGTCCCACATGGAGGACCGTCTTCTCTGCTGCTTTCAGTTTTTAAACAGAGAATACCCGAAAGGCTCCATTACAGTCAACGGGGTCCGCTGGGCTCTGTGTGTAACCGCTGTTGTAGTGGTCTGGTTCTCTGTCATTCAGGTCCCTCGACAGACCCGAACAATGGTGAGGCAGTGCTAGTGTGAACCTAGCGTAAGCTGCAATAATTTTAAAGGACAGATATTATGCTACCCAGCACCCTGCTCTGCACTGATGTTAGACCTCAATACAGCTGTCGGCGGATGGGTACCTCTGGCTTTTGAATATAACTTGACTATTATTCCCAGATTATGCAATTATTTTTAACAAAAACCATGCATTTATCTATAGGGTGCTACTTTCCAAAAGGTGGCGCTAGGAGCAAACTCTTTTCTACCAAGTAGGACTTATTTGCATGTTCCTTACAAAGAACAAATATTGAATTGAGTCCAAGTTATTCCAGTAGGATAATAAGGAACGGCGTGCAGACTGATGGGTCACAGTGGTGATTTGTAAATTCCTTCTTCCCTTGGAGCACTCGCTCTTTGTCTATTTAGGATTACTATCTCTCTAGGGAGTCAAGTGGTACATGCACTGTTACCAAGGTTTCTGCATGGCTGGGTAGGATCTCTAAGATTCCTGTGCGGACATTCTTTTCCTTGGAGACTGTGTGTATATGTATATACTTGCAGCACTGCAAACAGTTTGCTTTTTGTGAAATTAAACATACCTTACATGTATGTATTTCCCAGATAAGTATGTACTGTTACTATGAGGTCACTATATGAAGCAAACATGGTAGGAGGGAAAGATCACAACATAGTTACCGAATGTATGTTCCCAATTTGTAGGCCCAAAATCAAGGAAGGGCCCCAAAAGTCACAATAAGGATATAATAAGAAAACCAGAAAGAAATGACTGTGGCACAAAAATACAAAAACTTTATTAAACCACAATATTAAAAAGTACACAGGGGAGGACAACAGTGCCATCAGACTGGAGAACCAGCTAAGGTAAGTATGCATACCTCCCAACCGTCCCGATTTCTGCGGGACATTCACGAATTCGGTGTCCTGTCCCACAGTCCCGGTCGGCAGGAGATATGTCCCAATTTCGTTCCTCCGGACGCCGATGAGTTGAACACATATGCGAGCAAAGCAGGAGCTGTCACAGCTCAGCTCCTGCCTTACTGCTGCACTCTGGCTTCCGGCGTGTATATGCGTGATGTGATGACGTCACATCGGGCCTACAACTATGTGAGTGGAGTGAGAGAGCGGCAGGGGAGCGTTGGAAGGTGAGTATAAGTATATGTGTTAAACATTGAGAGGAATGTAATGTAGGGGGCCTATGAAACTGGGGGCATATAGGGGGGGGGGGGGAGAACAGCATCACATTGGGGCAGATGAAGGGGGGGTACGGCATGACACTGGGGCAGATGAAGGGGGGTAGAATGGCATGACAGAGATGTGAGGACATGAATCTGGGGGCAGAGATGGGGGGACATGAAACTGGGGGCAGATAAAGGGGTTATATGAAACTGGGAGAGATGGAGGGGGGAATATAATTTACAAGTGACTATAGAAGGATTATAATGTGTGGGGGCACATGAAAAATGAATGGGCGGGGTCAACATAAAAGTGGGCGGAGCGAAGTTTGCCGCAGCGCGCCACATATTTTGTCCCTCTTTCGGCTCTTCAAAAGTTGGGAGGTATGAGTATGTAAAAATGCACACGGGTAAATGTATCAAAGAGAGAAACACAAAATATAACCATAGAGAATAACCATAAAACTATGGAAAATATGCAGCCAAATGTTGCAAACATATGTCTACTGTAAAAGTACTGGATAGCGGTAAAGTTTAAAGACAAACCTAATGCAGCAAGAAATATGGTTAGAGTAGTATATATACTGTAATAATGAGACAGAAGGTGTCAGACCATGTGGTTAAAGTCCATATATCCAGCCAAGTAAATGCTTCAATGTATATATGAAAACATGCTGCAATGGTATAGAAACAAAGTTGATAAATCTCTAATCCAGTATAAAGAACATACCCATGATGATGGTAATATACAGAAAAAGTACTTAGCAGGGCCGAGTCTCTAGGATCCCCTACGCGCGTTTCGGCGCTAGCCTTCCTCCCCCCGGGAACCTGGAGACTCGGCCCTGCTAAGTACTTTTTCTGTACATTTCCCTCATCATGGGTATGTTCTTTATACTGGATTAGAGATTTATCAACTTTGTTTCTATACCATTGCAGCATGTTTTCATATATACATTGAAGCATTTACTTGGCTGGATATATGGACTGTACTCTGACATCTTCTTCCAGCTGGGGTCCAACTATGCTCTTTCGCACATGCGCAGTACGCTCCTATAGTTCCTCGGAGAACTACAGGAGTGTACTGCACAGGCGCGCAAGAGCGGAGTTTGACCCCAGCCGGAAGACGACGCGGTTGCTGTTGAAGATGGAGGCGTCGCTGGAAAGAGTTCTCTGGCAGCATTGGGGACACCCTCAGTGCTGTCTGAGCGCTGGGGCCCGCACCCAGTGCTGCGAAGAACTCATCTGCATACTGGTAAAAACCAGTATTTCTACCGAGCAGCGGGCCGAAGGCAACTGATAAAGGTAGGAGACGAATAGCCTTTCTTAAGTGTCAACTAGAAAAAAAAAGTGTTTAAATGATAGGATCCCTTTAAAACAGGTAATGGATTTATACTGTATAGCAATCACAAAATACTGTTAAATTGAACAATTTAGCACCAAAAGGGTTCAGTGCTATATAAGAAAAAGACAAGGAAAACTAAATGACAAAACAAGAAACCTTAAAAATAATAATAATAATAATAAGAGATAATTCAAATACCTCGCTCCATAGGAATGCATGTTAGTGGCCGGCACTTAACCCCTTGGTGTTCGGCCGCTCCTATGCATTCCTATGGGAGCAAGGTATTCAAAACTCTAGTTTTGAATACTATTCGCTTATCTCTAATAATAATAATAATAATAATAATAACAAAATGTTATACTTTGTTTCCAGGAAGCTTGGAGGATCTCTGATAGACTGGGCACAGCTTTGTTTGCTGACAAAATTGTATGGGATTTATTTATAATACAGTACATGCACAAATAGGCTCCTTTCATCACAAGGGGTAACTTGCTGAGCAGTGTGGGTCCGATCTTTGGGAACCTCAACAATCATGATAATGGGGTTGTATTACACCCCAGATTGAACAGAGATGTGGTCAGAAATGCACATCTCACTCCATTCATTTTAATAGGACCACTAAGGCCGGGTTCACACGGAGTTACGTGCCGCGAGATTTGGCACGTAGACGCCGCGTGACCCTTTGCGTGCCGTACACGCTCCCATTCATTTCAATGGGAGCGGGGAGCGTATGCGCCGTGCTAGTTTGCGGCCGTGAATAAATGAACTGCCGCAAACTAGCGCGGCACATACGCTCCCCGCTCCCATTGAAATGAATGGGAGCGTGTACGGCACGCAAAGGGTCACGCGGCGTCTACGTGCCACGTAACTCCGTGTGAACCCGGCCTTACTCTGCACTTCGGCAAGCACAGGCCATCCTGTTGAAATTCATGGATCGGGCCTTGCTGTCCTATTGCAAGGACAATGTTGCCAGATCCCTAGAAACAGTGTCAGTTAGAGGATACCCTTAAAGTGGATTAGCCAGCCCCCAAATAAACATTATCAATCAGATTCTCCTATATCCAGTAACAGCAAGTCCCATATTTTCATTTTTTTTTTAATGTAGATTGTGAGCCCCATATAGGGATTACAATGTACTTTTTGTCCTATCAGTATGTCCTTGTAGAATGGGAGGAAATCCACGCAAACGCGGGGAGAACATACAAACTCCTTGCAGATGTTGTTCCTGGCAGGATTCAAACCCAGGACTCCAGCGCTGCAAAGCTGCAGTGCTAACCACTGAGCCACCGTGTTGCCCCAGCAAGTCCTATGTTTTCATAAAAGAAAGAAGAGGAAATGAAATAAATCTGGAATGGTCAACAAATGGTTACTCATCTTTGCTGAAGAGAGTGACTGACTGCTCCTATCAAACAACCAAGACTCCTGGGAGACTTGCCTGCTCTTCTGGGAGTGCGGGAGGTCTACATTTATTTTTATACATGTTCTGGTCCCGCAGTTTCTAATTTCTTAATTATAGTGTGGCTTTGTTATGAATGTATTCATAAGCTCTTTATGTAACTGTATATATATATATATATATATATATATATATATATATATATCTCCATAACACACCATAACCCTAACTGCAAAACGACAGTCAAGTAATGTCGACATAGTGTCGTGGCAACATGCAAACATTGAAAAAAAAATGAGTCATCCAAAGGAAAGTTGGCACCATAAAAAAAATTATATAAATACAAGGAAAAGCAAAGCCATCAATCAAAAAAAAGTAAAAGGACAAAATTAAAGGCCAAGAAGTATACGCATTATTAAAGGGGCTCTATCATTGTGAAAAGTCATTTTTAGACAAGCATAGTATAGCTTTAGAAAGGTTATTTCACACATACCTTTAGTATGTAAATTGCCTCATTAGATTTTGAATAAGTCCGTTTTATTCATATGCTAATGAGCTTTGACAGTGCATCGGAAGTGTTTGTGTGCACTGTCTGCTCTATGTGTATGCACAGCAGAGACGAGTCATCAGCACAGAAGCCTCTGCTATATATACACATAGAGCAGACAGCAGTGGACACAAACACTTCTGATGCACGGTCAAAACGCATTAGCATATGGATAAAACAGACTTATTCAAAATCTACTGAGGCAATTTACATACTAAAGGTACAGGTGAAATAGCCTTTCTAAAGCTATGCTATGCTTGTCTAAAAATGACTTTTCCCAATGATAGAGCCCCTTTAAAGAAAATGCTTCTAGAACACATCTGTGGTAGCATGTAAAGGGGTTATTTCCTTGAAAAAATGTCAAAGAAATGGTGTAAAGCAAAAAATAGCCATCACGTGCCATACTACTGGCAATATGGCATCCATCAATGAACCGTCATGCCAGTAGCATGGCACATGACCACTGTGGTAGGTAGATATCGCTTTTAGGAAAGTGTTTGGGCAGCTTTATACATTGTAGGTTGTCAAGCTGCTATTGTCAGAGGGAAGGTGGCTGCTGAAGGGGTTATTTCACCATGACAACCCCATTGTAATAGGGAGCAGGTATGCTGATCACATGATTACTCGGAATCAAGCTTTGGATATCTTAGGCCTAGTTCACACGGGGGGCAAGGAGGCGAATTTTGACAGTGGATTTCACGTAAAAATCCACCTCCATACAATGGTGGTCTATGGAAACCACTAGCGTTCTTTTTTAAAAAGAAGCAAACTGCCCTTTCTTCAGGCGGATTCTGCGGCTCCGCGGATTCCGGAGTCAGCCCATTCATTTGAGCTGACTCTGGAGGTGGAAGCCGCGACCACGACGGTCCTGGCAGGCGGGTTTTGACCTGAGAGTTTTGGTGCCAAGATCCGCCCCACCGCCCCCCGTGTGAACGAGCCCTTAAAGGGGTTGTCCCATCACAAGGATCCTATCTATACTGCTAGTTTATGTGGATTTAAGACTTTTCCTAAATGTATTGCTTTATCAAAACTGCTTTGTTTGGCCGCTATCTTAATTTATTCACTTCATTGTTTACACTCCGTTTCTATGGCTCTTGGGATTATCTGCTCATTTGTCAAGTGATGTAGCTGCCTGCTCTCAGAGGGGGAGGGTGGGGCTGGAGCAGCTCTGAGCTGTTTGAGAAGCTCCGCTACATAAATGACACAGATAGGGGAGGTGAGAGCTCCGGGATTTCTGAGCTCTTTATCAGTCGGTTTAATTGAATTTGGCTGATAAGGGCTGAAATAGGGAGTTTGTTACCACTGTATGTAACTCAAATCCAGCTCTGCTACATCAGCTTCACACTGTGGTAATTCATTTACAACCAATCCCGTGCAAGTGAAACCCCGCCCACCTACGTGCCAAGTAAAGCAGGATGTGAACAGAGCACAACAGCCTGCAGGTTAGTGAACAAGCAGGAATATGCAGTCTGACATATATTTACCCTGGAGATGCAACTACTAGTATTCAGTCCAGGGGTGTTCATCTTTTGATTGTCCACCTCAGGCAGTGGGGGAGAGGCGGCGCTAGTGGTAACATTACAGTGAATACGATGCAGTAGTATTTCGTGCAGTAATACTTACAAGAGGACGTCTTCCAACATTTCCCCATCACTTCCCTTTGGACCGCCATGTGGCTCCTCCTCCTTTGGGGCATATATGCAGGGATGGTTTTAGACAAAGTGTGCCCCAAATGTTTAAATATTGTACCTACTTCATAATGATACTGTTGCCTATCACTGTTGTTTACTAAAGTGTTCCTAAGGACTTTAACCCCTTAGCGACCTTTGACGTACTATTACGTCATGGACGCGAGGTACTTCGCGCACCATGAAGTAATATTACGTCATGGTGATTCCGCCCGCTCACTAGCTGAGCGGGCAGAATCGGAACTGAGTGATAGCTGTTACTGACAGCTATCACCCTTTTCCATAACCTCCGGTCGGTACTTTTACCGATCGGAGGTTTTAACCCTTTGATTGTGATGGTCAAACATGACCACCGCAAACAAAGGGTGCCGCGATCTCTCCCCCCCCCCGCCGGCACCCCCCGGACCGAGATCGGGGGGTGCCGGTATCTGTAATACGTAGTCTGGGGTCTGGTTAGTGACCCCAGACAGCCCTGAGCACTCACTTACCTGGTGATGCTCCCGGCGTCTTCTGGAAGTGAGTCTGTGCCGTCCGCACAGCTCACTTCCTGTTTCTCGAGCGAGACACGTGCAGGCTGTCACTGCAGCCTGTGTCTCAGTCTAGAGTAGAGAATCAGTGATGCAATCTTCACTGATCCATGTGTCCCATAGGGACACAAGAACAAGTAAAAAAAAAGTGTAAAAAAAAAAATAAAGTATTTGAAAACAATTAATAAAGTTATAAAGTCCCAAAAATCCCTTTTTTCTATAAAAAATGAATTATGTAAAAAAAACACAAAAAATTAATAAAAACAATACATATTTGGTATTGTCGCGTCCGTAACAACCTGTACAACAAAACTGAAACAATATTTAATGTACACAGTGAACGGCGGTAAAAAATAACGGAAAAAACCCGCCGGAAGTAGTGATGTTTCGCCATCTCACCTTACAAAATGTGCTATAAAAAGTGATCAAAAAGTCATATGCACCCCAAAATAGTACCAATAAAATGCACAGGTTGTCCCGCAAAAAATAAGCCCTCAACCAACACTGTCAAGCGAAAAATAAAAATGTTACGCCTCTCAAAAGATGGCGATGCAAAAATCACTGATTTATGTCCCCAAATGTGTTTTTGTTCTGCAGACTTAGTATCGCATAAAAAAATAACATAAATGAGGTATCGCCGTAACCGTACCAACCCGCAGAATAAAGGTCACATGTTACTTATACTGTACGCTGCATGGCGAAAAATGTAAAAGGTAAAACTCAATACCAGAATTGATTTTTTCTCTTTTAAATCCAGCAAAAAAAGAGTTAATCAAATGTAATCAGTAAGTTTTAGGCACCCCAAGATGGTGTCATTACAAAATACATCGCATCCCGCAAACAACAAGCCTTTATATGGCCACGTCAGCAGAAAAATAAAGAAAATATAGCCTCTACCAATGTGAAGACAAAATCACGCAAAATCGCCAAATCATTAGAACACAACTGGGTGCGGCAGGCAGGGAATGTATAAGCTGTGCAAGCGAATATCAGGGGACACCCTATATTTACAGCTTATGAGGGAAAATATACCAGAAGTGACCCCAGTGTGACTTCCCCAATCATAGGAGCTACTGGGGGTACAGTAGGGAATTTAGTGTCTGCAATGTCCTCCGCACCGCTTATATATTCCCTCTTCGCCATCCGCTGTGCAGTCACGTCCGGGATACTAATACTACACTACACCCCCTGATAAATTCTTTTAGGGGTGCAGTTTTCAAACTGCGGTCACTCCTTTGGGGAATCCACTTTTCTGGTACCTTACAGGCTCTACAAACATGACATGGCGTCTAGATACCAAACATCTGAATCTGTACTCCAAAAGCCGCATTGCGCTCCTTCCCTTCTGCCCCCTGCTGTGTGCCCAAACTGCAGTTTATGCCACATGTATGACACATGTATGACACTGGTGTAACCGGGGTAATGTCATATGTGAGTATAAACTGATATTAGGGCACATATATGACACTGGTGTACCCCGGATAACGTACGTAATGTCATATGTGGGTATAAACTGATATTAGGGCCCAGCCAGACACAGAAGGGAAGAAGGTTATTTGGTTTTTGGAGCACAGACTTAGACGGTTTGGTTTTTGGATGCCATGGCACTTTTGCAGAGACTCTAAAATTTCCCCTACAAAATGGGGTCACTTCTTGGGGAATTCCAGTTTACTGGCACCTCCAGGGCTCTGCAAAAACAACATAGCGCCCAGGAAGTCCCTCTAAATCTGTACCCCAAAAGCTAAAAAGCGCAGTGCTCCTTCCCTTCTGAGCCCTGCTGTGCGCCCAAGCAGCAGTTTATACCCACATATATAATTTTTTTGCCCCTCGGGATCGCCCACTTAATAGTTTTAGGAGTGCAGGTCTCTGACAACACAAAGTGGGTGCAATGCATTGGATACCAAAATGGCATATTTCTTTAAAAATTTCAATTTTTGGGAAGCATTTTTAGTCTCAAAATCATAATACCACTTGATACATTCCTTGACGGGTGTAGTTTCTAAAATGGGGTCACTTTTGAGGGGTTTCTATTGTATTGATACTTTAGGGGCTCAGCAAATGCGACATGGCACCTCAAAACTATTCCAGCAATATATGCCCTCCAAAATCCAAATAGCGCTCTTTCCATTCTGAGCCCCAACATGTACCCATACAGCAGATTATGATCCCATATGGGGTATTGCCGTGTTCAGGGGAAATTGTGTAACAAACTGTGGGGGGCTCTTAATTCTCTAACTACTTGCAAAAATTAAAAATATGGCGCTAAATGGACGATTTATTGGAAAAAAAGTAATTTTTAATTTTCACATCTCAATGGTAAAAAAATCTGTGAAACACCTGTAGGGTCCAAGTGCTCACTAAACCCCTTGATAAATTCCTTGAGGGGTCTAGTTTTCAAAATGGGGTCGTTTTGGGGGGAGGGGGGGGGGGTTCCACTGTTCTAGCACTTCAGGGGCTCTCCAAATGCAACATGGTGCCTGAAACAGATTTCAGCTAAATTTGCCCTCCAAAATCCCAATAGCGATCCTTCAGCTCTGGACTTTACAGTGTACCCATACATCACTTTACATCCACATGTGGGGCATTTCTGTAGTTGGGGCAAAGTGCTTGACAATTTGTGGGGTGCATTTTCTTTTTTAACCCCTTGTGGAATTGCATAATTTGGGGTTAAAGCTACATTTTATAGCAAAAAATGTCACTTTTCCTTTTGTTGGGCCAATTCTGTTACACTCCTGTAGGGTCATAGGGCTCACTAAACCCCTTGGTAAATTCCTTGAGGGGTATAGTTTCCAAAATGGGGTGACATTTTGGGGGTTTCCACTGTTTTGGCACATTGGGGGCTCTGCAAAAGGGACATGGTGCCTGAAAAGTATTCTAGTAAAATCTGGCCTACAAAATCCAATTAGCGCTCCATCCGTTCTGAGAGCGACCGTGTGCCCGTACATTAGGGTAACAGCACATACGGGGTATTGTCGTATTCAGGAGAAATTGTGTAACAAAATGTGGGGTGCAGTTTCTCCTTTAACCCTTTGTGAAGATGAAAAATTTGGGGCTACAGTGACATTTTATTATAAAAAAAGTAATTTTTCATTTTCACATCTCAATGGTAAAAAAATCTGTGAAACACCTGTAGGGTCCAAGTGCTCACTATACCCCTTGATAAATTCCTTGAGGGGTCTAGTTTCCAAAATGGGGTGACATTTTGGGGTTTTCCACTGTTTTGGCACCTTGGGGGCTTTGCAATCGGGGCATGGCGCCTGAAAAATATTCTAGCAAAATCTGGCCTACAAAATCCAATTAGCGCTCCATCCGCTCTGTGAGCGACCGTGTGCCCGTACAATAGGGTACCAGCACATATGGGGTATTGTCGTGTTCGGGAGAAATTGTGTAACAAAATGTGGGGTGCAGTTTCTCCTTTAAACCTTAGTAAATGTGTAAATTCTAGGGCTAAATGAATATATTAGTGACAGAAATTGAAAAATGTAAATTTGACCTCCATTTTGTTTTAATTGTTGTGAAATGCTGAAAGGGTTAAGAAACTTTCTAACTGCTGTTTTAGATTCTTTCAGGAGTGCAGTTTTTAGAATGGGGTGACTTTTGGGGGGTTTTATTAGAGAGGCCTTTCAAGTTCCCTTCAGAACTGAACTGGTCCCTTGAAAAATGTGTTTTGGAAATTTTCTTGAAAATTTGGAAAATTACTGCTTGACTTGTAAGCCTTATAATATCTGAAAAAAATGAAAGGGTGCTTAAAATTTGATTGCTACATAAATCAGAGACATGGTTAATTATATTTATGAAAAAATTCGGGTAGTATGACTTTCTATTTGAAAGGCTTGCAATTTCAAAGTTTGAAAACTGCATTTTTTTCAAAATTTTCACCAAATTTCCTATTTTTTCATAATTAAAGACAAAACATATCAACGAAAATTTACTACTGACATGAAGTACAATGTGTTACGAAAAAACAATCTCAGAATCACTTGTGTAAGTTAAAGCGTCTCAAAGTTATCGCCATTTAAAGTGACACATGTCAGATTTGAAAAAAGAGGCCTGGTCCTTAAGTCATTTTTGGGCTGTGTCTCTAAGGGGTTAAAGAGGACACATGCGGTTTTATATACCACTAGAAAGCCACCGGCTTTCCCGTTCTGTGCCCTAGTGAAGAGCCATCAGTGCCGGTACCGTAGCTCGTCACTGCCAGAAGGGCGGTCGTTGCTTACCGCCCAGCGATGATACCTATGTAGCATTAAAGGTACGTTAAAGGTACGTTAAGGCCCCGTTCACACGGAGTAACCCGACGCTCATTCTGACACGTAAACACGTGTCAGAGTGAGGCGCTTCAAAACGTAGCCCATTGACTTCAATGGGTGCCGGCTTATGCGCAATACACATTGAAATCAATGGGTTACAAATAGAGATGAGCGAGTACTGTTCAGATCAGCCGATCCGAACAGCACGCTCGCATAGAAATGAATGGACATAGCCGGCACGCGGGGGGTTAAGCGGCCGGCGTCAAAGCGGAAGTACCAGGTGCATCCATTCATTTCTATGGAGTGTGCTGTTCGGATCGGCTGATCCGAACAGTACTCGCTCATCTCTAGTTACAAAGCCTCCCATTGATTTCAATGTGTAGTGCGCATAAGCCGGCACCCGTTGAAGTCAATGGGATCTGTTTTTAAGCGCCTCACTCTGACACGCAGGATGCTTCCTTTTTCTGCTAGATGGAAAAACATCAGCCACCAGAAAATCTCTGCTCTTTCTTACATTGAAATGAACGGGAGGCAGATTTCAGGCGCTGATTTTGAAGCAGAATATGTTTCAAATTTCTCCATATGAACATACAGTGTTGGCCAAAAGTATTGGCACCCCTGCAATAGCTACAAAAGGATATGAGAAATATATAGGAAGCTACTTCTTCCTTCTGCTCAATCCACTCCTGGCTTTGGCTCAAAAAACTGCAACAAAATCTGCAACAAAAAAAGCTTAGTTTCTGCAACGTGGGGCCTTAGCCTTGGGTAGCTTTTTTTGGAGGCTGATTCTGAGGCGGATTCCTGATCAAATTCCTGGTCAGGAATTTGGTGGGGAAAAATCCACTCAGGAAAATTCTTGAGGCGTTTTTTTTCTTTTAGGCGTTTCCTGAAGCGTTTTTTTTTTTTTTTTTTAAAGTGTTTTCCGCCTGAAAAAATCAATGCAAGCCTCCGTTCCCACAAAGTAATGCGGTGCGCATTCAGACACGTATTCACGTGTCAGAGTGTGAGCACTCAAAACAGACCCCATTCACTTCAAAGTGTGGCGGCTTACGCGCGCTACACATTGAAATGAATGGGAGGCTTTTTAACCCATTGATTTCAATCTGTAGCGCGCGTAAGCCAGCACACGTTGAAGTGAATGGAATCTTTCTTGAGCACTCACACTCTGACACGTGTATACTAGAGATGAGCGAACACTAAAATGTTCGAGGTTCGAAATTCGATTCGAACAGCCGCTCACTGTTCGAGTGTTCGAATGGGTTTCGAACCCCATTATAGTCTATGGGGAACATAAACTCGTTAAGGGGGAAACCCAAATTCGTGTCTGGAGGGTCACCAAGTCCACTATGACACCCCAGGAAATGATACCAACACCCTGGAATGACACTGGGACAGCAGGGGAAGCATGTCTGGGGGCATAAAAGTCACTTTATTTCATGGAAATCCCTGTCAGTTTGCGATTTTCGCAAGCTAACTTTTCCCCATAGAAATGCATTGGCCAGTGCTGATTGGCCAGAGTACGGAACTCGACCAATCAGCGCTGGCTCTGCTGGAGGAGGCGGAGTCTAAGATCGCTCCACACCAGTCTCCATTCAGGTCCGACCTTAGACTCCGCCTCCTCCGGCAGAGCCAGCGCTGATTGGCCGAAGGCTGGCCAATGCATTCCTATGCGAATGCAGAGACTTAGCAGTGCTGAGTCAGTTTTGCTCAACTACACATCTGATGCACACTCGGCACTGCTACATCAGATGTAGCAATCTGATGTAGCAGAGCCGAGGGTGCACTAGAACCCCTGTGCAAACTCAGTTCACGCTAATAGAATGCATTGGCCAGCGCTGATTGGCCAATGCATTCTATTAGCCCGATGAAGTAGAGCTGAATGTGTGTGCTAAGCACACACATTCAGCACTGCTTCATCACGCCAATACAATGCATTAGCCAGTGCTGATTGGCCAGAGTATGGAATTCGGCCAATCAGCGCTGGCTCTGCTGGAGGAGGCGGAGTCTAAGGTCAGACCTGAATGGAGACTGGTGTGGAGCGATCTTAGACTCCGCCTCCTCCAGCAGAGCCAGCGCTGATTGGCCGAATTCCGTACTCTGGCCAATCAGCGCTGGCCAATGCATTCTATTAGCCCGATGAAGTAGAGCTGAATGTGTGTGCTTAGCACACACATTCAGCTCTACTTCATCGGGCTAATAGAATGCATTGGCCAATCAGCGCTGGCCAATGCATTCTATTAGCTTGATGAAGCAGAGTGTGCACAAGGGTTCAAGCGCACCCTCGGCTCTGATGTAGCAGAGCCGAGGGTGCACAAGGGTTCAAGCACTTTACCACGCGGTGTTCGATTCGATTCGAACATGGCGAACACCCTGATATCCGATCGAACATGTGTTCGATAGAACACTGTTCGCTCATCTCTAGTGTATACGTGTCTGAATGTGCGACGTGTTACTCCGTGGGAATGGAGCCCAAGTCAATGGAAGGCAGAAAATCCACCTGGCGGTTTTTGTCAAAAACAACAAACAAACAAATAGAAAAACGCCTCAGGAAATGCCTCAGAAAAATTGCCAGGTGGTTTTTCCTCCTCCCATTGACTTGCATTGAATTTCTCAGGCAGAAAACGCCTGAATAATGGACATGTTGCTTCTTTTTTTCTACTAGTGGAAAATCTGCTAGCGGAAAAAAAAAGGAAGGTTACATAGGACTGTATGGTGAGGCGTTTTTTGGAGGATTTTGAGACGGCTTACTAACCAAATTCCTGACCAAAAAACTCCGTGTGAGCGCAGCCTAAAGGTAAGTTCAGGCGGAGTTTTTTTAATCATTAACAACAATAAAGGGCTGTCCAACTCTATTACAAAGATGCCACTTTTCTGTAAATAGTGTGTGTGTGTGGGGGGGGGGGGGCGGGTGCACTTTTTAGTTCTACAATTTTCGGGAAATGTTATTGCTTTGATCACTTTTTATTAAAATTTTTATCAGAATCAAAACAGTGAAAAAACGGCGGCTTGGCACTTTTGGCTATTTTTCCCACTACGGCGTATATTTTTATAGATTTAGAGCAGGCGATTTCGGACACGGGGCTACCTAACATGTATGTGTTTCACAGTACTTAACTACTTTTATATGTGTTCTAGGGAAAGGAGGGTGATTAGAATTTTTAATATTTTTAATATTTTTTTTATTTACTTTTTTTAATTTTTTTTTTTTTTTTTTTTGCATTTATTAGACCCCCTAGGGGTGTTGAACCCCAGGGGGTCTGATCACTAATGCAATGTATTACAATGCTCATGCATTGCAAAAAATCATCCTTTCTTTTGCAGGCTGCATAGATCAGCCTGCAAAAGAGAGAATTTGCAGACAAGCCTGGGAGCCTTGTAAAGGCTCCCAGCTGTCATGCCAACGTGACTTCGGCCCTGGAGCATGCTCCAGGAGCCGGCGATCACCGGCAAAATGGCGGCGCCCAAGCGCCGCTAGGAAAATGGCGCCTCCGGCGCCTTTGACCGTGGCGCCGGAGGGGTTAATGCCTCCGATTGGTCCAGGGACCGATCGGAGGCATTAGAGCCGGTTGTCTACTGCTTAAAGCAGTAGACACCCGGCAGCTATGGCAGCCGCCCGGCTCCCGGGCGGTCGGCGTAGTTACAGACCCGACATGCGCCGTACTATTACGGGGCATGTCGGGAAGGGGTTAAAGATGAAAAGAGATGCAGATCTTTCCTGTGTAATAGACATATAGAAAATATTATGTGTGGTAACTGTTTTCTTCTCTCTGCCTTGTCTCTTCTATGTCACAGATGCACGTTCTACTAGGGCTGGAGTATATGAGCTGCGAAGATTTCAAACAACTTCTGCAGTGGAAGGGGCGGCTTGACATCCCCAGTGCAAGATTCTATGCTGCAGAGCTAGTATGTGGCATCCAGTTTCTTCATCACAAAGGAGTCTTCCACAGAGACCTAAAGCCCGAGAACATCCTGGTGGCAGAGTCGGGCCACATGAAGATCAGTGCTTTCGGTCTCGCACCGGTCTTTCAGTGGAGGTGGCGTGATGACGCCGCCTACGCTGATACGTAGATGTCTGGTTCAGAGAAAAAAATAAAAATTTTTTAAAAAATAAATCGCCCGGGCTGCCACCCCTCTCCGGTCCGCCGCCTCATTAGAGGTGCGGCGCTGCCGTCTCTTCCCTTTGGACTGCCATGACCACTTGTTTCAGCTGACTTGACTCTTTCTGTAAAGTTTGCAACACAGACATCTTTGACTCCTCACTTCTCCACGCACCCAATCCCCATATATAATGTCCCACAGCAGCCCCAGCAGCCTATATTATGCCCCACAATGGTACAATAGACTATGGGGCATAATAGAGGTTACAGGAGCCAAAGTGGACCCTTCAAGCTCTATTATGCCCCACAGTTGCACACCCATAAACTAAGGGACCTTTTGATGAGTTGGGGCACAGGTGACTTTCCCATTCTGTGCCCCAGGTGAAGTGCTATCCTTCACCATCAGAAGGACGTTCCTGAAAGTCAGCCAGGAAAGCCCTTCCTCACAGCAGTGTCTATAGCGCTGTACTGGAAGACCGGGGAGGAAGCCCCCCCCCCCAGTACTTGTCTATGGACGAGCACTATCAGGAGGGGAGGAGGTGTTCCTCCCCGGTCTCACAGTACAGTGTTATAGGCTGTGACTATGCCAAAAAACTGCCATTCAAGGCATAATAAATCTGCACCAGTGCCGCACCTCCCAAGAGGCGACCGCTTCAGGCCGTGCTATGCCAGGGCCCCGGGGAGGGCGGCATTTTTGCTGACCTAAGCCAGTCCAGGACAAGCTGTCCTGGACTGGCTTAGGGTCACCGTCACTGAGCGGTGGATTGGGGAGGCCGCCCCTCACGCTCAGGTAGAGAGCAGGTCCTCTCCCTCCCTGCTTGGGGTGGGGCCTCTGGGGGGGGGGGGTGTCGGATTTCCGATGTCCGCTTCAGGCGGCAGAAAGCCGTGGTTCACCCCTGATCTACACCTATATGTTGCTGCGGCACACAGGCTTGAACACCGCTCCATTGAATCTCCTCCTCACTGTGCAGGGAATAGGACACTCTGGACCCAATTCTAGTGTTTGTGGGATTCACAGTGATGGGACCCTCAACAATTTATCACCAATCCTGTATAGATTAATGTGATACGACCACAAAATCACGGCCGCAAAATAACGCGGCGTATACGATCCCGGCTCCCATTGAAATCAATGGGAGCTTTTACGGTGCGCAAAGTCTCACATGCCGTATACGTGCCAGATTACGCGGCATGTTACTCCATGTGAATGGACCCTAAAGGGCCATGAGTCCTGTACAGGTCACACAGGTGCCAGTGACCTCTTCACAGATTATATTCCACACCGTCTGCTTCTAGTGGCTGTGATGTGTAACTACAGCCCCGTCCCAATCAGTTCTATGGGATGAGGCTGCAAGTACACGCATGGCCTCTAAAAGCAGACAGTGTGCAATGTAAACAGTGAAGAGGTCATGGCATTTGTACAGCCCCATAAAACAGCTGGTCGCCGGAGGTCCTAGGTGGCAGACCACCACTGTTCTCTAAGGATAGGTTATTAATAAAAAGCAGTTGGACCCTTTAAATATTGGGACCCCCGCCATTCCTAAAAGTTGGAGCTGTTTTACCCCTGTTGTGGACATAGCAGTGGTGAACACTGCTCCATCCACATCAATGGGGGCATCAAAGATAGTCAAATGCTCCACTGTGGATATGTCCTTTGCACCCATTGAAAATAAAGGAATGGGAGTGTACCACTACATTCACAACAGGGGTGCAGCAGCCCCAGGTCTCTGGATCAGTGAGTGCCCTAGTGGTCAGAAACCATGATCAGTAGTTTATCTTCTATCCCATGGATAGAAGAGAAATATTTTGTGGTATTACCAGTGTAAGTGTACAGTTACACTCTTTATAGCTTTTGTATTGTTGTCTATGATGATAATTCTCACTTCACATTTCATATATTGTGATGATATGACATTGATCCAGATTCCCTCTCCACCTTAGTAAGCTGATCATTCCCCACCTATCATCAGCGCCCGGCTAGCTCAGTCGGTAGAGCATGAGACTCTTAATCTCAGGGTCGTGGGTTCGAGCCCCACGTTGGGCGGCAATATTTTTTTCTTCTAGTCAGAAAATTATTCTTAATAAAACATACTTTTACTGTTAATAGTATTTTTGTCATATATGGCCATTTAAAATTTTCTTTTTTGACCTCAGTGATGTATGTATCTCTATAATGTACGCAATGCAGCAAAGTACAAGTTCTCTGTATTGCTAAACTCATACTGTGAGTGCAAGACGAATTGTAGGCTAGTGGGGGGTAAAAAACACCTCTATTTTACACAATATAGCTCCAAATACATTTATTACAGGGTGGTAACTGAGATGGCGGGAATAATTTAGAACTACAACTCCCATTATCCTTAGCGAAAGTCACGATGAAATTGCGCACGCGCACCAGTGGAGCCATGGCGAACGACCGCGCTCTACGCATGCGCGTTGGGTGCCGTGACGTGCGGGCCCGCGCGGTGTGTAGATGCGGCGGATCCGTTCCCGGGAGCCGCGGACATTATAAATGGCGCCGAAGCAGGACCCAAGGCCTAAATTTCAAGAGGGTAAGCGACTATTAGTGACGCAGGCGGAAAAAATGTCACTTTCCTTATGTGGAAGTGGGAGCGCCACAGCTGAGTGGTGACGAAGGGGGCAGCATCTCTGCAGCTACACAAGCGCGCGTTGTAGAGGGGCATGTGAGGTCGCGGGCTGACGGGTGAGTGGCGTCAGTGACGGTGAGCAGGTTACCATTGTTATTGTGTATTCTATGGCGGCCATGGATGGAGCAGTGGCGGGGAGTCTGCTCAGGAGGCTTCTCCCTCATACACTGCCCTGCCTGCAGTGCTCACCACATCCCTACCACGGTCCTAGACAATGCCTGTACTGCTGTAGGCCTCACCTGTCCCCTGCCTTCATACCTGGTCACGTGTGACTGGACCATAAACATGGAGGCTGGAAGTCCCTGTGATGCTGCTGTCTGAGGAGAGCAGCCATGCTGTGTGCAGGGACTCGTGCAATGAACACAACCCTAAGAAACAGCTCTCCAGGCTCCATTTTTTGGGAGGGAGCTGTGGTGATCAACTGGACGATATTGGTCTGACATACTGAGCTGGAAGCCATGGCCAACCCGGTATTAAAGTCATGTATTCTATTATCCTATCTAACTTCCTTTATATTTTAATACAGACTGTAAAATTCTCAACAACCCTCTTACACTGTTTTCACACTGGCATACAGGTTTCTGTCTTGGGTCCTGAAAAATGCAGATCCTGTCTGCTTAAAAAGATTCCTAATTTAGGGCTAGTTCACACGTGGGCAAAGGGGAGTTTTTTGACAGCGGATTTCGCTTCAAAATCAGCCCCTTTACAATGGAGCCCTATGTGAACAGCTAGCTTTTTTTTCCCGCTAGCTTTTTTTTTTCTGCTAGCTTTTTTTAAGCTAGCAGAAAAAAGAAGCGACATGACCTTTCTTCAGGCGTTTTCCGCCTGAAGAAAGCAATAGAAGAGAATGGGAGGCAAAAACCGTGCAGTTTTTTTCCACGCGATTTTTTCAGCCCATTCACTTTTATGGGAGGGGAAAACAGCCTGGCTTTTTTTGGAAGCGGTTTTTACAAAAAAAAAAAGCTCCAAAAAAAACTTGGCAAGGTTAAAAAAAAAAAGCTTCCTAATTAGGAAGCGGTTTTTTTCAGGACCAAAATAAGCCAGGAGGTTTTTACGTGTGGTCTCAAGGGTTTTCTGCCGGTTTAAGAGAGCCTTCACACGGAGTAAACGCGTCTGTATTTTTGCAAAATACATGTGTAAAAATAAGACTCTCATTGACTTCAATTATATTTTTTACACGTGTAAAAATACGCCTGTAAAATGTCATTGAAGTAAATGGGAGTCTTATTTTTACACGTGTATTTTGCAAAAATACACGCGTGTTTACTCCGTGTGAAGGCTCTCTTATACTGAATTTGGCAGATAAAAAAAAAAAAAATCCTCTTTGCAGGACTTTTCTCTCCACCAATTTTAAGCCGCTTCTGCGACAGAGTCCACCAACGCAAGTGTGAATCCACCATAACTGACGCTAGGTCTCGGCATTCTGTTCTTCAGTTCCGCTTGACCTTAAAAAAAGAAAAAATGGAAAGCTATCCCACTTTAAAAGGGCTTGCGCTTGGAAACCTGCGGACCCCATAGACTATAGTGGGAGCCACCAGGTTTCTGCCTGGAAAATGCAGACAAAAGTCCTGCTTGCATGGCTTTTCCCTGCATCTTTTAAGCGGGTTCAGGGATGGAAACCCAAACGTATAGCGAGTGCTAGTGTGAACCTACCGTAGTCTGAGCTGTTACTAAGGAAAGCCTGTACACATTTGTATGGTAAATATGAAGAGCCGAAGCATTTACCAAAGGGCGGGGTTACTTCAAATGAATGTATCTCTGATTTTATACCACCCAGGAAATATGTTTGTGGTTTCACAAGAAATTCTCGGCTTACATATGCTGTCTAGGTTGAAGTATTAACTATAACAGAATCGCTGAGATATCACTAGTTAGTTGTGATTTATACACTTAATATGTAGCAATTGATCTCACATTCCTGACTCTTTTTAACTAGTGATATCTCTAATTCTCTATAGCAAGTACTTAAATCTTGGCAGCATATGGAAGCCAAGGATCGCTGTGATACCAGCAGAACCTAGGTAGTATAAAATTGAAGATATAGCTATTTGAAGGGACCATCCTCCACCTTGGTAAAAGCTTCAGCTTTACAAACTGCATTGAGTACAATGTACACACACTCTTCTTGGTAGTCCTTACAGCATTGCAATGAGCACTTCACAGTCTGTTTTCTATGCAAAGGAAGTTTGATAGTTTTTGTAATTTACCTTACTTACCTTTCTCCAACCTCCATCTTGCCCCATGCCTGACACAATAGCTTAAAAAAAGGGAGTTACACTTTAAATGTATAGATGGCTTGGGGTGGATTTATGAAGACTGGTGTTTTTTTTAAATGGTGGTCTTCATATCCTACCCCAGCAGAGAGTGCGAGTGTGCCTCATAAATCAGATTCACTCTCCTCTGGGCTGCGTAGCTTATATCTGGTATACACTTCAGGGATCATTTAGATTGGCCTGTGCCACTTCAGTGGTGAGGGTGACGGAAAGTTGCAAAAAAGGTATATTCTTGTGTAGTGTTTTTTTTTTTTTTTTTTTTTTTTCCCTCTCCCAGAAACCGAGTGTACAAGGCATAATGGTTATCTCCTCTTGTGGCCACCAAAGCAGTAATGGCGCTCCTGTCTGGCTCCCCACCCTTAATGTGTCAGGATTATAGTTTCTCGTTACTATATAGAATACCACAGAATGTTATGCTAATACCACTGTTGGGCTAGCAGGCTTCTACTACTTTTTTCAGCTGACCACTATTCCGCCTGACCCCTTTATACACATGCAGCCATAGCTTTGGCCAAGTCTGCACTTGCAGAATGCAATGGCTTCCTGGTCCAAGACAACTCTGGTTGTGGCTTATCTTGTCAGAACAAAAGAATCTGGCATGGGAAGTCTAGGTCAATACTTTTTTTGTTTTAAATTTATTTATTTTTCTGTTAATGTTGTTTGACCATCTTAAAGGGGTTAATATAAATGGCAGGAATAGGTAGCTGTGATGTGCACAATGCCTATAAATGTGTCATGTTGTGTAACCAGACAGGGTGCGTCCACTCCTTGACTTCAGGCGCTGTATACTGTGTAATTCATGTGTATACTGATGATACAATTGCACGGGCTGTCCACATCAGTCCCCTAGGGTAAATGACTTGCCAGTGTTTGACGTTGTATACTATGAATGTTTCCCAATGAATAATGCTGTGTGTATAATTTAGTAATATGTTTAGGTGTGTTTTGACCTGAAAACCTGGCATGTCAGTAGCCGCGAGGACTGTTGGACAGCCACGTCTACAGCATAAAAGCGCCTGGAGCCACTTGTGGATTCTATAATGTGCATCTTGGAAAAGAAGGGAGAATAGGTATGATGGAAACCGAAGGTATTTAAAGCAGGGCAACTGCTGAATATTTGACTACTGGGGTCATGTATGAAAAAGGGTAATAAAGAACTTGTAAAAGGCTTTGTCCACACGTCTCTCTTCCCCTTAGACTGTGTTCACACTACAGTTATTACAGTCCGTTGCTGACATCTGTCATAGGATGAGATTAATGGACATTATTAGTGGTCAAGTAACAGACTCTGTCTCTGATTCTCTTTTCTGTCATGTTCATTTACTTGTGTAAAGGAAGAAAAAGTCAGAAAACTAAAAGTGAAAAAACATGATGGAAGAAAGCTTCCATCATGTGTTTTGTGTGGGTGTATGCAGCCGGACACTCAACTGGGCGGGCTCTATCTGCATCTGATGGGTGAGAGCAATGGACATTATATAACAGTGGTGTGAACACTAACCTTAGGGGATTTCTAAATGCTGCGGCTGTAAGTCCTCTGAAATGAGGTGCTTGTGGTCCTTTGTAATCCCGGCAGGTATCCTGCTGCTATTAGCCTTTGCAATACAAGAGTTGAAAGCAGCTGTGAAAACCTGCTGCAAAAACTAACCCCCCCCCCCCCCCCCCCCTGAAGTCAGTTTGTGCTGCAGGTTTTTGGCACAGCATGAGGCTGAGCTTTAGTTAAATCTCATTCACTTTGCTCATATTGTATGTTGAAGTTTAGCAACCATCACATTTGCTGTGACTGTCCTGTGTGGACTCAGCCTTTTGCAGCTTTTGAGCTTTGCATTTTTGAAGGATGCTTTAGGTTTACAGATACTTTAAAGGGATCCTATCATTGGATACCCTTTCTTTCTCGATAAACTGTAGGAATAGCCTTAAAGAGGACCTTTCATGGTCCGGGGCACAGGCAGTTCTATATACTACTGGAAATCCGACAGTGCACTGAATTCAGCACACTGTTGGCTTTCCCTATCTGTGCCCCGGGTAAAGAGCTATCAGTCCCGGTACCGTAGCGCTATAAAGTCAGAAGGGCATTCCTGACAGTCAGTCAGGAATGTCCATCTCCACAGCAGCGCCTATCGCACTGTGCTGTGAGTGGGGAGGATACAGCCTTGTGTCCGCACAAGGGGATACAGCCTACCAGGCAGAGTGACATGATCCTTGGCTAACTGAATTTAAGTGACGGCTAGTAGTGACCCCTTCCTTATATAGGCACTTGCCAGATTTGGGTACTAGGCACGTTTGACACTGTCCTGTAAGACTTGTTACATCTCTCACAAAATGCTTTTTCTGATGCCTACCTTGATACATTCCCTACCATATATTCCAGAGCTGCATTCACAGTTCTGTAGGGTGCTGAGCTAAATGTTTGACAGGATATTGAAAGGCCAAGGAGTGATGCAGTTTCTGTATAGTCTTTCAACCTATTGCTTAAATATGCTTCCTAAGCAAACAATATGACAGGATGATTCATTGGTGAATTACTCTTTATGCTTTTATTTCACTGACACAATATGGCAGATTGCAGAGAGAGACTACACAGTCTTAAACCGTGCCAGGTTTATCTCAGTGGCTGCTGGCTGTAAAATCTGTGCATGTTAAAGTTTTCTAGGCTACATACACATCTGTGTCTGCCGTCTACAAGGTGCAGATCTTTATAAAATTGCCAGGTTAAAAAGTTTTGTGATTTCCATTAAAAAGGGCAGACACCCCGCAGGCCGCTTCATAGTCAATGGGTGCTCTGTTGGTGTCCGCTATTGTTCTGTGATGGCCAGACGAGTGCACACTCGCTGAACAAAGTGTTAATCCAACCCATGTATTGGTTGGCTTAAGATGAAATATGTTGCTCATTTTGGTCAAAAACCAAGCTATGTGCCTTCCCCCGCATTCCACGCTCCCTGGTCAGACAAGCTGTGAAAAGTTCCTAAAACAATTGATAAGTGAAGTGCAAGGCATGCATGCCAGTTTTTGGGGTATTTTTGCCCTAGTGTTGATACTTCATACTACTGCTGTATTAGTTGTCTTCATGGATTGAGCGCCCAGACGCTGTGCAGCCTGCGGCTTGTGTGTAGCCTGATAGGTAATCTGCTTGGAGACTTTATTAGGCTGCGTTCACACGGAGTTATTTGGTCAGGAAACTGACTCAAATTCTTCCTCCAAAAAACGCCTCCCCATACAGTCCTAGGGTGAGGTGTTTTTAGGAGGAGGAATTTGAGTCCGTTTCCTGACCAAATTCATTGACCAAAAAACTGTGTGAATGGAAGGGCTAGTTCACACGGGGCTCCGCGTGAACACATTCCGTCGCAGCTTTCTGCTCTGGATTAGGCCCAAATGAAGGGGCTTAGTCCGGAGGGTGGTGCCGCGGAAAACGTCTGAAGAAAGGACAGCTCGCTGCTTTTTTCCGCGAGCGGAACAAACCGCTCAAGGGAAAAAAAGAACGTTAGCGGTTTACTTGGACCTACATCGACCCTATGGTGAGGGTGAGGATTTTGAGGTGGGTTCGGCGTCAGAATCCGCCTCCCTCTTGCCCCGTGTGAACTGGCCCTAAGGACAGATATGCATGCTGCTCTCCCACTACATACCAAGTTACACAATTTGTACAAGGTGCTGTCTGCTATATATTTTTCTTGAACAGTGCTGCTGAACCAAACTCTCCTTCTTCCTGGTCCTCAGTTTCCAGTAGCAGGTTTTGTCTTCTGTTTACATGGCCGCCAACATGACAGCAGTGACATCTGCAGACACTCAGACCTCAGTGATGTCCACTATGTGCTGCTTGTGAAGTCATCACTGCTAAGGCCTGGGACTGACAGCAGCAGTCACCTAGTGCAACCAGGATGTCACTGCTGTCAG